>NW_024059208.1:72500-219720 GCF_016432855.1 Salvelinus namaycush | reverse complement strand
TGTTGTATAGGATGGGGAGAGAGCAGCCTTCAGTCATGTTTATGGGATGGAGGAGAGAGCAGCCTTCAGTCATGTTTATGGGATGGAGAGAGAGCAGCCTTCAGTCATGTTTATAGGATGGAGAGAGAGCAGCCTTCAGTCATGTTTATGGGATGGAGAGAGAGCAGCCTTCAGTCATGTTTATAGGATGGAGAGAGAGCAGCCTTCAGTCATGTTTATGGGATGGAGAGAGAGCAGCCTTCAATCATGTTTATAGGATGGAGAGAGAGCAGCCTTCAGTCATGTTCATGTTTATGGGATGGAGAGAGAGCAGCCTTCAGTCATGTTTATAGTTTATGGGATGGAGAGAGAGCAGCCTTCAGTCATGTTTATAGTTTATGGGATGGAGAGAGAGCAGCCCTCAGTCATGTTTATAGTTAGGATGGAGAGAGAGCAGCCTCAGTCATGTTTATAGTTTATGGATGGAGAGAGAGCAGCCTTCAGTCATGTTTAATGGGATGGAGAGAGAGCAGCCTTCAGTCATGTTTATAGTTTATGGGATGGAGAGAGAGCAGCCTTCAGTCATGTTTATAGTTTATGGGATGGAGAGAGAGCAGCCTTCAGTCATGTTTATAGTTTATGGGATGGAGAGAGAGCAGCCTTCAGTCATGTTTATGGGATGGAGAGAGAGCAGCCTTCAGTCATGTTTATAGTTTATGGGATGGAGAGAGAGCAGCCTTCATCAGGTATGGATGGAGAGAGAGCAGCCTTCAGTCATGTTCATAGTTTATGGGATGGAGAGAGAGCAGCCTTCAGTCATGTTTATGGGATGGAGAGAGAGCAGCCTTCAGTCATGTTTATGGGATGGAGAGAGAGCAGCCTTCAGTCATGTTTATAGTTTATGGGATGGAGAGAGAGCAGCCTTCAGTCATGTTTATAGTTTATGGGATGGAGAGAGAGCAGCCTTCAGTCATGTTCATAGTTTATGGGATGGAGAGAGAGCAGCCTTCAGTCATGTTTATAGTTGACTCTGTATCGGTACCCCCTGTATATAGCCTCCACACTGACTCTGTATCGGTACCCCCTGTATATATCCTCCACATTGACTCTGTACCGTAATACCCTGTTTATAGTCTCCACATTGACTCTGTACCGGTACCCCCCTGTATATAGTCTCCACATTGACTCTGTACCGGTACCCCCCTGTATATAGTCTCCACATTGACTCTGTATCGGTACCCCCCTGTATATAGTCTCCACATTGACTCTGTATCGGTACCCCCCTGTATATAGCCTCCACATTGACTCTGTACCGGTACCCCCTGTATATAGCCTCCACACTGACTCTGTATCGGTACCCCCCGGTATATAGTCTCCACATTGACTCTGTACCGGTACCCCCTGTATATAGCCTCCACACTGACTCTGTACCGGTACCCCCTGTATATAGTCTCCACATTGACTCTGTACCATAACACCCTGTATATAGCCTCCACATTGACTCTGTACCGGTACCCCCTGTATATAGCCTCCTCATTGACTCTGTACCGGTACCCCCTGTATATAGTCTCCACATTGACTCTGTACCGGTACCCCCTGTATATAGCCTCCACATTGACTCTGTACCAGTACCCCCTGTATATAGCCTCCACATTGACTCTGTACCGGTACCCCCTGTATATAGCCTCCACATTGACTCTGTACCGGTACCCCCTGTATATAGCCTCCACATTGACTCTGTACCGGTACCCCCTGTATATAGCCTCCACATTGACTCTGTACCGGTACCCCCTGTATATAGCCTCCACATTGACTCTGTACCGGTACCCCCTGTATATAGCCTCCACATTGACTCTGTACCGGTACCCCCTGTATATAGCCTCCACATTGACTCTGTACCGGTACCCCCTGTATATAGCCTCCACATTGACTCTGTACCGGTACCCCCTGTATATAGCCTCCACATTGACTCTGTACCGGTACCCCCTGTATATAGCCTCCACACTGACTCTGTACCGGTACCCCCCTGTATATAGCCTCCACACTGACTCTGTATCGGTACCCCCTGTATATAGCCTCCACATTGACTCTGTACCGTAACCCCCTGTATATAGCCTCCACATTGACTCTGTACTGTAACACCCTGTATATAGCCTCCACATTGACTCTGTAGCGTAACACCCTGTATATAGCCTCCACACTGACTCTGTATCGGTACCCCCTGTATATAGCCTCCACATTGACTCTGTAGCGTAACACCCTGTATATAGCCTCCACATTGACTCTGTACCGTAACACCCTGTATATAGCCTCCACATTGACTCTGTAGCGTAACACCCTGTATATAGTCTCCACATTGACTCTGTACCGGTACCCCCTGTATATAGCCTCCACATTGACTCTGTACCGGTACCCCCTGTATATAGCCTCCACATTGACTCTGTACCGTAACACCCTGTATATAGTCTCCACATTGACTCTGTACCGTAACACCCTGTATATAGCCTCCACATTGACTCTGTACCGTAACACCCTGTATATAGTCTCCACATTGACTCTGTACCGTAACACCCTGTATATAGCCTCCACATTGACTCTGTACCGGTACCCCCTGTATATAGCCTCCACATTGACTCTGTACCGGTACCCCCTGTATATAGCCTCCACATTGACTCTGTACCGTAACACCCTGTATATAGTCTCCACATTGACTCTGTACCGGTACCCCCTGTATATAGCCTCCACATTGACTCTGTAGCGTAACACCCTGTATATAGCCTCCACATTGACTCTGTACCGTAACACCCTGTATATAGCCTCCACATTGACTCTGTAGCGTAACACCCTGTATATAGCCTCCACATTGACTCTGTACCGTAACACCCTGTATATAGCCTCCACATTGACTCTGTAGCGTAACACCCTGTATATAGCCTCCACATTGACTCTGTACCGTAACACCCTGTATATAGCCTCCACATTGACTCTGTAGCGTAACACCCTGTATATAGTCTCCACATTGACTCTGTACCGGTACCCCCTGTATATAGCCTCCACATTGACTCTGTACCGGTACCCCCTGTATATAGCCTCCACATTGACTCTGTACCGTAACACCCTGTATATAGTCTCCACATTGACTCTGTACCGTAACACCCTGTATATAGCCTCCACACTGACTCTGTACCGTAACACCCTGTATATAGTCTCCACATTGACTCTGTACCGTAACACCCTGTATATAGCCTCCACACTGACTCTGTACCGGTACCCCCTGTATATAGTCTCCACATTGACTCTGTACCGTAACACCCTGTATATAGCCTCCACACTGACTCTGTACCGGTACCCCCTGTATATAGTCTCCACATTGACTCTGTACCGGTACCCCCTGTATATAGCCTCCACACTGACTCTGTACCGGTACCCCCTGTATATAGTCTCCACATTGACTCTGTACCGTAACACCCTGTATATAGCCTCCACATTGACTCTGTACCATAACACCCTGTATATAGCCTCCACATTGACTCTGTACCGGTACCCCCTGTATATAGCCTCCACATTGACTCTGTACCGTAACACCCTGTATATAGCCTCCACATTGACTCTGTACCGGTACCCCCCTGTATATAGCCTCCACATTGACTCTGTACCGTAACACCCTGTATATAGTCTCCACATTGACTCTGTACCGTAACACCCTGTATATAGCCTCCACATTGACTCTGTACCGGTACCCCCTGTATATAGCCTCCACATTGACTCTGTACCGGTACCCCCTGTATATAGTCTCCACATTGACTCTGTACCGGTACCCCTGTATATAGCCTCCACATTGACTCTGTACCGGTACCCCCCTGTATATAGCCTCCACATTGACTCTGTACCGGTACCCCCCTGTATATAGCCTCCACATTGACTCTGTACCGTAACACCCTGTATATAGCCTCCACATTGACTCTGTACCGGTACCCCCTGTATATAGTCTCCACATTGACTCTGTACCGTAATACCCTGTATATAGCCTCCACATTGACTCTGTACCGTAACACCCTGTATATAGCCTCCACATTGACTCTGTACCGGTACCCCCTGTATATAGCCTCCACATTGACTCTGTACCGGTACACCCTGTATATAGCCTCCACATTGACTCTGTACCGTAACACCCTGTATATAGCCTCCACATTGACTCTGTACCGGTACCCCCTGTATATAGCCTCCACATTGACTCTGTACCGGTACCCCCTGTATATAGCCTCCACATTGACTCTGTACCGGTACCCCCTGTATATAGCCTCCACATTGACTCTGTACCGGTACCCCCTGTATATAGCCTCCACATTGACTCGGTACCGGTACCCCCTGTATATAGCCTCCACATTGACTCTGTACCGGTACCCCCTGTATATAGCCTCCACATTGACTCTGTACCGTAACACCCTGTATATAGTCTCCACATTGACTCTGTACCGTAACACCCTGTATATAGCCTCCACATTGACTCTGTACCGTAACACCCTGTATATAGCCTCCACATTGACTCTGTACCGTAACACCCTGTATATAGCCTCCACATTGACTCTGTACCGTAACACCCTGTATATAGCCTCCACATTGACTCTGTACCGTAACACCCTGTATATAGCCTCCACATTGACTCTGTACCGTAATACCCTGTATATAGCCTCCACATTGTTATTTTACTGCTGCTCTTTAATTACTTGTTACTTTAATTTCTTATTCGTATAAATTTCTGAACTGCATTGTTTGTTAGGGGCTCGTAAGTATTCAGCGTTTCACTGTGAGGTCGACACCTGTTGTATTCAGCCTTTCACTGTAAGGTCGACACCTGTTGTATTCAGCCTTTCACTGTAAGGTCGACACCTGTTGTATTCAGCCTTTCACTGTAAGGTCTACTACACCTGTTGTATTCATCATTTCACTGTAAGGTCTACTACACCTGTTGTATTCAGCATTTCACTGTAAGGTCTACACCTGTTGTATTCAGCATTTCACTGTAAGGTCTACTACACCTGTTGTATTCAGCCTTTCACTGTAAGGTCTACTACACCTGTTGTATTCAGCCTTTCACTGTAAGGTCTACTACACCTGTTGTATTCAGCCTTTCACTGTAAGGTCTACTACACCTGTTGTATTCAGCCTTTCACTGTAAGGTCGACACCTGTTGTATTCAGCCTTTCACTGTAAGGTCGACACCTGTTGTATTCAGCCTTTCACTGTAAGGTCGACACCTGTTGTATTCAGCCTTTCACTGTAAGGTCGACACCTGTTGTATTCAGCCTTACACTGTAAGGTCGACACCTGTTGTATTCAGCCTTTCACTGTAAGGTCGACACCTGTTGTATTCAGCCTTTCACTGTAAGGTCGACACCTGTTGTATTCAGCCTTTCACTGTAAGGTCGACACCTGTTGTATTCAGCCTTTCACTGTAAGGTCGACACCTGTTGTATTCAGCCTTACACTGTAAGGTCGACACCTGTTGTATTCGGCGCATGTGACTAATAAAACTAGATTTTATTTGATTTATACAATACAGTATTATACTCTGCTATAGTGTACATCATTATACTCTGATATAGTGCACATCACTATACTCTGCTATAGTGTACAGTACTATACTCTGCTATAGTGTACAGTACTATACTCTGCTATAGTATAAATTACTATACTCTGCTATAGTGTACATCATTATACTCTGATATAGTGCACATCACTATACTCTGCTGTAGTGTACAGTACTATACTCTGCTATAGTGGACGGTACTATACTCTGCTGTAGTGTACAGTACTATACTCTGCTGTAGTGTACAGTACTATACTCTGCTATAGTGTACAGTACTATACTCTGCTATAGTGGACGGTACTATACTCTGCTGTAGTGTACAGTAATATACTATGCTGTAGTGCACCGTACTATACTCTGTTATAGTGTACAGTGCTATACTCTGCTATAGTGTACATTACTATACTCTGCTATGGAAGACATTACTATACTCTGCTATAGTGTACAGTACTATACTCTGCTATAGTGTACAGTACTATACTCTGCTATAGTGTGCAGTGCTATACTCTGCTATAGAAGACATTACTATACTATGATATAGTTTACAGTACTATACCCTGCTATAGTATACAGTATTATACTCTGCTGTAGTGTACAGTACTATACTCTGCTGTAGTGTACAGTAATATACTATGCTGTAGTGCACCGTACTATACTCTGTTATAGTGTACAGTGCTATACTCTGCTATAGTGTACAGTACTATACTCTGTTATAGTGTACAGTGCTATACTCTGCTATAGTGTACATTACTATACTCTGCTATGGAAGACATTACTATACTCTGCTATAGTATACCGTGATATACTATAGTGTGCAGTGCTATACTCTGCTATAGAAGACATTACTATACTATGATATAGTTTACAGTACTATACTCTGCCATAGTTCACAGTACTATACTCTGCTATAGTATACAGTACTATACTCTGCTATAGTATACAGTACTATACTCTGCTATAGTGTACAGTACTATACTCTGCTATAGTGTACAGTACTATACTCTGCTATAGTGTACAGTACTATACTCTGCTATAGTGCACATCACTATACTCTGCTATAGTGTACAGTACTATACTCTGCTGTAGTGTACAGTACTATACTCTGCTATAGTATACAGTACTATACTCTGCTATAGTGGACGGTACTATACTCTGCTATAGTATGCAGTACTATACTCTTCTATAGTATACAGCACTATACTCTGCTATACCCCAGGTGCTATACTCTGCTATAGTGTACAGTACTATACTCTGCTATAGTGTACAGTACTATACTCTGCTATAGTATACAGTACTATACTCTGCTATAGTGTACAGTACTATACTCTGCTATAGTGTACAGTACTATACTCTGCTATAGTGTACAGTACTATACTCTGCTATAGTATACAGTACTATACTCTGCTATAGTGTACAGTACTATACTCTGCTATAGTGTGCAGTACTATACTCTGATATAGTGTGCAGTACTATACTCTGCTATACCCCAGGTACTATACTCTGCTATACCCCAGGTACTATACTCTGCTATACCCCAGGTACTATACTCTGCTATACCCCAGGTACTATACTCTGCTATAGTATACAGTGCTATACTCTGCTATAGTGTACAGTGCTATACTCTGCTATAGTATACAGTACTATACTCTGCTATAGTATACAGTACTATACTCTGCTATAGTGTACAGTACTATACTCTGCTATAGTGTACAGTACTATACTCTGCTATAGTGTGCAGTACTATACTCTGCTATACCCCAGGTACTATACTCTGCTATAGTATACAGTACTATACTCTGCTATAGTATACAGTGCTATACTCTGCTATAGTGTACAGTACTATACTCTGCTATAGTGTACAGTACTATACTCTGCTATAGTGTACAGTACTATACTCTGCTATAGTGTACAGTATTATACTCTGCTATAGTGTACAGTGCTATACTCTGCTATAGTGTACAGTACTATACTCTGCTATAGTGTACAGTACTATACTCTGCTATAGTGTACAGTACTATACTCTGCTATAGTGTACAGTGCTATACTCTGCTATAGTGTACAGTGCTATACTCTGCTATAGTGTACAGTACTATACTCTGCTATAGTGTACAGTACTATACTCTGCTATAGTGTACAGTACTATACTCTGCTATAGTGTGCAGTACTATACTCTGCTATACCCCAGGTACTATACTCTGCTATACCCCAGGTACTATACTCTGCTATACCCCAGGTACTAACCAAATGGAAATAATAGCTCCCTGCTTCAAAGGGTGTGTGTGTGTGAGTGTGTGTGTGAGTGTGTGTGTGTGTGTGTGTGTGTGTGTGTGTGTGTGTGTGTGTGTGTGTGTGTGTGTGTGTGTGTGTGTGTGTGTGTGTGTGTGTGTGTGTGTGTGTGTGTGTGTGTGTGTGTAATTACAGTGTGACTTCAATCCAACTGACGTCAGAGTCACAATCATGCCCCAGCCTAGACACACACACACACACACACACACACACACACACACACACACACACACACACACACACACACACACACACACACACACACACACACACACACACACACACTCACACACAGCCCCAGAGCTCTTCACAGGGCTGGGTTGGGGCTCGCTGGGGGAAAAACATTCATTATCAAATCAAATAGATTGTCTGCAAATCACTTCAAACCCAGAGAGTCATGCTTTTGAGAAGTGTGTTTGTGTGTGTTTGTGTGTGTGTGTGTGTGTGTGTGTGTGTGTGTGTGTGTGTGTGTGTGTGTGTGTGTGTGTGTGTGTGTGTGTGTGTGTTTGTGTGGAACATCAATCGTGTGTGAGAAGCTAATCTTTCAGGTTCAGAGTGTTTAATTGTCACATGACCAGGGTTGCAGGTGTGAATAATTGTCACATGACCAGGGTTGCAGGTGTGAATAATAGTTACATGACCAGGGTTGCAGGTGTGAATAATAGTCACATGACCAGGGTTGCAGGTGTGAATAATAGTCACATGACCAGGGTTGCAGGTGTGAATAATAGTCACATGACCAGGGTTGCAGGTGTGAATAATAGTCACATGACCAGGGTTGCAGGTGTGATTGCAGGTTACAGAGACATCTTAGGCGCCGAGCGCCAACATGCAGGACGAAGTGAAACGTGTTGGATCAGGGAGCGTCTCGTTCAGAGGAGTGATTCTCTCATAACTACATCTTCTGATCCTCTGTTAGAAGACACACAACATTCATCTTTCACAGACATGTTTGATGTGTGTTTTGTTACCTTGAGAAGACGGATCGTTGACAACAGACAGGACAATCCGGGCTTAACCAATCATATCAAAGACAGGGACTGAATCAAACTAACTGTTCATTATCTGCACAAAATGATTGATTTCATTTATTTATTGTGAATAAAATATTAGTTTGACCTGTTCTATAACAGGACATAGAACATCTAAAAGCCTATTAGAGGATGGTAAATTCTCTGAATACTTCCGGGTTAAACATCTCATTTGAAACTTGATCTGAGTTGAAAGGTGATCTCATATATATATATATATTATTATTTTTGGAACAAACAGCTGACTGAAAATGGGACAGCTGGGTGTTCGTGCGGTCAAGTCCGTTTCTGTGGTAACGTGGACTTTTAACAACTTGAAGACAGAACTGACTGGTGTTCTGATCCGCACCCCTACCTTGTTTAAAGGTATCCGTGACCAACAGATGCATATCTGTATTCCCAGTCATGTGAAATCCATAGATTAGAGACTAATGAATTCATTTAAATGGACTGATTTCCATATGAACCGTAACTCAGGGAAATCGTTGAAATTGTTGCATGTTGCCTTTATATTTCTGTTCATTATAAATGTATATATTGTTTTGATATTTGAACGGTTATTACCGAGACTACGGTTATTTGGCTGGCCAATTACCGTCATCTAAAATCCCTTGACCGGGGTTTGAGAATTCTACTCAGGAGAGTTTTTGGAAATAGACTACTGAGCTGGAGTGCTAATACAGAACCAGCCTGGCACCTATCTCTGGGCTGATAGCACCTATCTCTGGGCTGATAGCACCTATCTCTGGGCTGATAGCACCTATCTCTGGGCTGATAGCACCTATCTCTGGGCTGAGAGAACCTATCTCTGGGCTGATAGCACCTATCTCTGGGCTGATAGCACCTATCTCTGGGCTGATAGATCCTATCTCTGGGCTGATACCACCTATCTCTGGGCTGAGAGAACCTATCTCTGGGCTGAGAGAACCTATCTCTGGGCAGATAGAACCTATCTCTGGGCTGATAGAACCTATCTCTGGGCAGGTGGCACCTATCTCTGGGCAGATGGCACCTATCTCTGGGCTGATAGAACCTATCTCTGGGCTGAGAGAACATATCTCTGGGCAGGTGGCACCTATCTCTGGGCAGATGGCACCTATCTCTGGGCTGATAGAACCTATCTCTGGGCTGAGAGAACATACAGTATATCACAAAAGTGAGTACACCCCTCACATTTTTGTAAATATTTGACTATATCTTTTCATGTGACAACACTGAAGAAATGACACTTTGCTACAATGTAAAGTAGTGAGTGTACAGCTTGTATAACAGTGTAAATTTGCTGTCCCCTCAAAATAACTCAACACACAGCCATTAATGTCTAAACCGCTGGCAACAAAAGTGAGTACACCCCTAAGTGAAAAAGTCAAAATTGGGCCCAATTAGCCATTTTCCCTACCCGGTGTCATGTGACTCGTGACTGTTACAAGGTCTCAGGTGTGACTGGGAAGCAGGTGTGTTAAATGTGGTGTCATCGCTCTCACACTCCCTCATACTGACTGGTCACTGGAAGTTCAACATTGCACCTCATGGCAAAGAACTCTCTGAGGATCTGAAAAAAATAATTGTTGCTCTACATAAAGATGGCCTGGGCTATAAGAAGATTGCCAAGACCCTGAAACTGAGCTGCAGCACGGTGGCCAAGACCATACAGCGGTTTAACTGGACAGGTTCCACTCAGAACAGGCCTCGCCATGATCGACCAAAGAAGTTGAGTGCACGTGCTCAGCGTCATATCCAGAGGTTGTCTTTGGGAAATAGATGTATGAGTGCTGCCAGCATTGCTGCAGAGGTTGAAGGGGTGGGGGGTCAGCCTGTCAGTGCTCAGACTATACGCCGTACACTGCATCAAATTGGTCTGCATGGCTGTCGTCCCAGGAGGAAGCCTCTTCTAAAGATGATGCACAAGAAAGCCCGCAAACAGTTTGCTGAAGACAAGCAGACTAAGGACATGGATTACTGGAACCATGTTATGTGGTCTGATGAGACCAAGGTAAACTTATTTGGTTCAGATGGTGTCAAGCGTGTGTGGCGGCAACCAGGTGAGGAGTACAAAGACAAGTGTGTCTTGCCTACAGTCAAGCATGGTGGTGGGAGTGTCATGGTCTGGGGCTGCATGAGTGCTGCCGGCACTGGGGAGCTACAGTTCATTGAGGGAACCATGAATGCCAACATGTACTGTGACATACTGAATCAGAGCATGATCCCCTCCCTTCAGAGACTGGGCCGCAGGGCATTATTCCAACATGATAACGACCCCAAACACACCTCCAAGACGACCACTGCCTTGCTAAAGAAGCTGAGGGTAAAGGTGATGGACTGGCCAAGCATGTCTCCAGACCTAAACCCTATTGAGCATCTGTGGGGCATCCTCAAACGGAAGGTGGAGGAGTGCAAGGTCTCTAACATCCACCAGCTCCGTGATGTCGTCATGGAGGAGTGGAAGAGGACTCCAGTGGAAACCTGTGAAGCTCTGGTGAACTCCATGCCCAAGAGTGTTAAGGCAGTGCTGGAAAATGATGGTGGCCACACAAAATATTGACACTTTGGGCCCAATTTGGACATTTTCACTTAGGGGTGTACTCACTTTTGTTGCCAGCGGTTTAGACATTAAAGGCTGTGTGTTGAGTTATTTTGAGGGGACAGCAAATTTACACTGTTATACAAGCTGTACACTCACTACTTTACATTGTAGCAAAGTGTCATTTCTTCAGTGTTGTCACATGAAAAGATATAGTCAAATATTTACAAAAATGTGAGGGGTGTACTCACTTTTGTGATATACTGTATCTCTGGGCAGAGAGAACCTATCTCTGGGCTGAGAGAACCTATCTCTGGGCTGAGAGAACCTATCTCTGGGCTGAGAGAACCTATCTCTGGACTGAGAGAACCTATCTCTGGGCTGAGAGAACCTATCTCTGGGCTGAGAGAACCTATCTCTGGGCAGATAGAACCTATCTCTGGGCTGAGAGAACCTATCTCTGGGCTGAGAGAACCTATCTCTGGGCAGAGAGAACCTATCTCTGGGCTGAGAGAACCTATCTCTGGGGAGAGAGAACCTATCTCTGGGCTGATAGCACCTATCTCTGGGCTGATAGCACCTATCTCTGGGCAGATGGCACCTATCTCTGGGCAGAGAGAACCTATCTCTGGGCAGAGAGAACCTATCTCTGGGCTGATAGCACCTATCTCTGGGCTGATAGCACCTATCTCTGGGCAGATGACACCTATCTCTTGGCAGATAGAACCTATCTCTGGGCTGATAGCACCTATCTCTGGGCAGAGAGAACCTATCTCTGGGCAGAGAGAACCTATCTCTGGGCTGATAGCACCTATCTCTGGGCTGATAGCACCTATCTCTGGGCAGATGGCACCTATCTCTTGGCAGATAGAACCTATCTCTGGGCAGAGAGAACCTATCTCTGGGCAGATATAACCTATCTCTGGGCAGATAGAACCTATCTCTGGGCAGATAGAACCTATCTCTTGGCAGAGAGAACCTATCTCTGGGCAGATGGCACCTATCTCTGGGCAGATGGCACCTATCTCTGGGCAGATGGCACCTATCTCTGGGCAGAGAGAACCTATCTCTGGGCAGATGGCACCTATCTCTGGGCAGATGGCACCTATCTCTGGGCAGATAGAACCTATCTCTGGGCAGATAGAACCTATCTCTGGGCAGATAGCACCCATATCTGGGCAGATAGCACCTATCTCTGGACAGATATAACCTATCTCTGGGCAGAGAGAACCTATCTCTGGGCAGAGAGAACCTATCTCTGGGCTGATAGCACCTATCTCTGGGCAGATATAACCTATCTCTGGGCAGGTAGCACCTATCTCTGGGCAGGTAGCACCTATCTCTGGGCAGAGAGCACCTATCTCTGGGCAGATAGAACCTATCTCTGGGCAGGTAGCAGCAATAGGAGCAGATTAGAATAATACACTCCTTGGAAAGGGACAGAGTTCCTGAGGGGCTCAATGACTGCAGGCCTTTGTGGCTCTCCTTTGTGCACGGGGGCATTGTCATGCTGAAACAGAAAAGGACCTTCCCCAAATGTTGCCACAAAGTTGGAAGAACAGAATCATCTAGAATGTCATTTCATGCTGTAGTGTTAAGATTTCCGGTGGCTGATATATTGGACCTTGAACTGCTGCATGAGTTCCACCGTCGCCGGTCGGATCGCCCTGCGCCTCGCCCTCCGGGTCGTCCCCGAGGCCGGTGTCGACGCACCGCTGGACCCGTGCGTCGGGGGGGGGGGGGGGGGGGGTACTGTCACGACTTCGGCTCCCCTCCTTGTTCGGCTCCCCTCCTTGCTCCTTGTCGACGTCACCGGCTTTCTAGCCATCGCCGTTCCGTTTTTCATGTATCCATTTGTTTTGTCTTGTTCCCTGCACACCTGGTTTTTATTCAATCTACATGTATTTATTCCTCTGTTCCCCGTCATGTCTTTGTGTTAAGTCTACTTTGTCTATTTGGTGTTTTGTTTACGCACCAGACTTTTGTCATTGTTCCGTGTTTTGAGGCACGTTGTTTGTGCTTCTGTTATTTTTACCGGAATAAAGTGTGTGCCTGTTCACTTCACTCTGCTCTCTTGCACCTGACTTCGCCTCCAGTACACACATCCTTATGACATCACTGTATAATACACTGTATATCAACCGTATACCCACTGTATATCAACCGTATAATCCACTGTATATCAACCATATAATCCACTGTTATCAACTGTATAATCCACTGTTATCAACCGTATAATCCACTGTTATCAACCGTATAATCCACTGTATATCAACTGTATAATCCACTGTATATCAACCGTATAATCCACTGTATATCAACCGTATAATCCACTGTATATCAACCGTATAATCCACTGTATATCAACTTTATAATCCACCGTATATCAACTTTATAATCCACCGTATATCAACTCATTCCATTGTAGCTCTGTGTTCATGTAACGGTGTTCCTCCTCCTCTTCATACGAAGAGGAGGAGTAGTGATTTGACCAAGGCGCAGCGGGTTGTGAATACATAATGAAATGATTTATTTAAACAAAACCGAAAACACGACGAACACTTGAATAGAAACAAAATAACAAAACGAAAGTAGACAGACCTGGACGACGAACTTACATGAAACACGAAGAACTCACGAACAGGAAAATGACTACACAAAATGACGAACGCACGAAACAGTCCCGTATGGTGTAACATAGACACAGACACAGGAGACAACCACCCACAACGAACACTGTGAAACAACCTACCTAAATATGACTCTCAATTAGAGGAAACGCCAAACACCTGCCTCTAATTGAGAGCCATACCAGGCAACCCTTAAACCAACATAGAAACAGAAAACATAGAATGCCCACCCAAACTCACGTCCTGACCAACTAACACATACAACAAACTAACAGAAATAGGTCAGGAACGTGACAGTTCATCCCACCTTCAGTAGTTGTATATAATGTAGGTTAACTTTATTTAAACTCTGTTGTCTGTGTTCTGTCTGTAAATGTTGTCTATCACTAGCAGAACCATATCACCAGGTAACATTCTGAGTATGTTGTCTAACAGCACCATATCACCAGGTAACATTCTGAGTATGTTGTCTATCACTAGCAGCACCATATCACCAGGTAACATTCTGAGTATGTTGTCTATCACTAACAGCACCATATCACCAGGTAACATTCTGAGTATGTTGTCTAACAGCACCATATCACCAGGTAACATTCTGAGTATGTTGTCTAGCAGCACCATATCACCAGGTAACATTCTGAGTATGTTGTCTATCACTAGCAGCACCATATCACCAGGTAACATTCTGAGTATGTTGTCTAACAGCACCATATCACCAGGTAACATTCTGAGGATGTTGTCTAGTAACACCATATCACCAGGTAACATTCTGAGAATGTTGTCTATCACTAACAGCACCATATCACCAGGTAACATTCTGAGTATGCTGTCTATCACTAGGAGCACCATATCACCAGGTAACATTCTGAGTATGTTGTCTATCACTAGTAACACCATATCACCAGGTAACATTCTGAGAATGTTGTCTATCACTAACAGCACCATATCACCAGGTAACATTCTGAGTATGCTGTCTATCACTAGGAGCACCATATCACCAGGTAACATTCTGAGTATGTTGTCTATCACCAACAGCACCATATCACCAGGTAACATTCTGAGTATGTTGTCTATCACTAACAGCACCATATCACCAGGTAACATTCTGAGTATGCTGTCTATCACTAGGAGCACCATATCACCAGGTAACATTCTGAGGATGTTGTCTAGTAACACCATATCACCAGGTAACATTCTGAGAATGTTGTCTATCACTAACAGCACCATATCACCAGGTAACATTCTGAGAATGTTGTCTATCACTAACAGCACCATATCACCAGGTAACATTCTGAGTATGCTGTCTATCACTAGGAGCACCATATCACCAGGTAACATTCTGAGTATGTTGTCTATCACTAGTAACACCATATCACCAGGTAACATTCTGAGAATGTTGTCTATCACTAACAGCACCATATCACCAGGTAACATTCTGAGTATGCTGTCTATCACTAGGAGCACCATATCACCAGGTAACATTCTGAGTATGTTGTCTATCACCAACAGCACCATATCACCAGGTAACATTCTGAGTATGTTGTCTATCACTAACAGCACCATATCACCAGGTAACATTCTGAGTATGCTGTCTATCACTAGGAGCACCATATCACCAGGTAACATTCTGAGAATGTTGTCTATCACTAACAGCACCATATCACCAGGTAACATTCTGAGTATGCTGTCTATCACTAGGAGCACCATATCACCAGGTAACATTCTGAGAATGTTGTCTATCACTAGTAACACCATATCACCAGGTAACATTCTGAGAATGTTGTCTATCACTAACAGCACCATATCACCAGGTAACATTCTGAGTATGCTGTCTATCACTAGGAGCACCATATCACCAGGTAACATTCTGAGTATGTTGTCTATCACTAGTAACACCATATCACCAGGTAACATTCTGAGAATGTTGTCTATCACTAACAGCACCATATCACCAGGTAACATTCTGAGTATGGTGTCTATCAGTAGCAGCACCATATCACCAGGTAACATTCTGAGTATGTTGTCTATCACTAACAGCACCATATCACCAGGTAACATTCTGAGTATGTTGTCTAACAGCACCATATCACCAGGTAACATTCTGAGTATGTTGTCTAGCAGCACCATATCACCAGGTAACATTCTGAGTATGTTGTCTATCACTAGCAGCACCATATCACCAGGTAACATTCTGAGTATGTTGTCTAACAGCACCATATCACCAGGTAACATTCTGAGGATGTTGTCTAGTAACACCATATCACCAGGTAACATTCTGAGAATGTTGTCTATCACTAACAGCACCATATCACCAGGTAACATTCTGAGAATGTTGTCTATCACTAACAGCACCATATCACCAGGTAACATTCTGAGTATGCTGTCTATCACTAGGAGCACCATATCACCAGGTAACATTCTGAGTATGTTGTCTATCACTAGTAACACCATATCACCAGGTAACATTCTGAGAATGTTGTCTATCACTAACAGCACCATATCACCAGGTAACATTCTGAGTATGCTGTCTATCACTAGGAGCACCATATCACCAGGTAACATTCTGAGTATGTTGTCTATCACCAACAGCACCATATCACCAGGTAACATTCTGAGTATGTTGTCTATCACTAACAGCACCATATCACCAGGTAACATTCTGAGTATGCTGTCTATCACTAGGAGCACCATATCACCAGGTAACATTCTGAGGATGTTGTCTAGTAACACCATATCACCAGGTAACATTCTGAGAATGTTGTCTATCACTAACAGCACCATATCACCAGGTAACATTCTGAGAATGTTGTCTATCACTAACAGCACCATATCACCAGGTAACATTCTGAGTATGCTGTCTATCACTAGGAGCACCATATCACCAGGTAACATTCTGAGTATGTTGTCTATCACTAGTAACACCATATCACCAGGTAACATTCTGAGAATGTTGTCTATCACTAACAGCACCATATCACCAGGTAACATTCTGAGTATGCTGTCTATCACTAGGAGCACCATATCACCAGGTAACATTCTGAGTATGTTGTCTATCACCAACAGCACCATATCACCAGGTAACATTCTGAGTATGTTGTCTATCACTAACAGCACCATATCACCAGGTAACATTCTGAGTATGCTGTCTATCACTAGGAGCACCATATCACCAGGTAACATTCTGAGAATGTTGTCTATCACTAACAGCACCATATCACCAGGTAACATTCTGAGTATGCTGTCTATCACTAGGAGCACCATATCACCAGGTAACATTCTGAGAATGTTGTCTATCACTAGTAACACCATATCACCAGGTAACATTCTGAGAATGTTGTCTATCACTAACAGCACCATATCACCAGGTAACATTCTGAGTATGCTATCTATCACTAGGAGCACCATATCACCAGGTAACATTCTGAGTATGTTGTCTATCACTAGTAACACCATATCACCAGGTAACATTCTGAGAATGTTGTCTATCACTAACAGCACCATATCACCAGGTAACATTCTGAGTATGCTGTCTATCACTAGGAGCACCATATCACCAGGTAACATTCTGAGTATGTTGTCTATCACTAGTAACACCATATCACCAGGTAACATTCTGAGAATGTTGTCTATCACTAACAGCACCATATCACCAGGTAACATTCTGAGTATGTTGTCTATCACTAGCAGCACCATATCACCAGGTAACATTCTGAGTATGTTGTCTAACAGCACCATATCACCAGGTAACAATCTGAGTATGGTGTCTATCACTAGGAGCACCATATCACCAGGTAACATTCTGAGTATGTTGTCTATCACTAACAGCACCATATCACCAGGTAACATTCTGAGTATGTTGTCTATCAGTAGCAGCTCCATATCACCAGGTAACATTCTGAGTATGTTGTCTATCACTAGCAGCACCATATCACCAGGTAACATTCTGAGTATGTTGTCTATCAGTAGCAGCTCCATATCACCAGGTAACATTCTGAGTATGTTGTCTATCACTAACAGCACCATATCACCAGGTAACATTCTGAGTATGTTGTCTAGCAGCACCATATCACCAGGTAACATTCTGAGTATGTTGTCTATCACTAACAGCACCATATCACCAGGTAACATTCTGAGTATGTTGTCTATCACTAACAGCACCATATCACCAGGTAACATTCTGAGTATGTTGTCTAGCAGCACCATATCACCAGGTAACATTCTTACTATGTTGTCTAACAACACCATATCACCAGGTAACATTCTGAGGATGTTGTCTAACAGCACCATATCACCAGGTAACATTCTGAGTATGTCGTCTATCACTAGTGTGTGTAAATGTTCTTGGTGAATACAGCTGATTCTGATTCTGAATGACAAGAGGACAGAATACAGAAATACCCATCCCTACAGAAATACCCATCCCATTGGAATGACAAGAGGACAGAATACAGGAATACCCACTTCCAGTCATCTCCCCCTCCCTGTAACTTGATCCTCTTTCTATACTGTCCCTCTCTCCATCTATCTCAGGAAGGAAGGAAGCCTGAGACAGTAATGTAATCTGGCGCCAGGGGCAAGGCTCGGCCAGGGAGGATCAGTACTAACAGCAGACTAGATCAGAGGACACGTGTTAACAGACACCAGAGCCGGACTGAACTACTAAACAGGCCTGTGGCGGAATTTAGAAACCATGTTGGAAGAGACTAAAATATATGGATCAGATTAATAGCCCTTCTGACTCTCTAGTGTTAGAGGTTCCTGTGGGCCGGTAGATTTATCTGCTAGCCTGACCCACACACTTCTGACCCACATGGGATGTTTAAAGCGCTTTTCAGAATACGTAGAGAATACTTAAATATACCATCGCAGTAGTTACGAACCATGATATGTTAGCCATGTTAGAAGAGACTAAATAACACGGCTGTCACTTTCCCATAGTCATATTGATCCTCTATACCTGGGATGTAGTCCTCTATACCGGGGACGTAGTCCTCCATACCTGGGACGTAGTCCTCTATACCTGGGACGTAGTCCTCTATACCTGGGACGTAGTCCTCTATACCTGGGATGTAGTCCTCTATACCTGGGACGTAGTCCTCTATACCTGGGACGTAGTCCTCTATACCTGGGATGTAGTCCTCTATACCTGAAACGTAGTCCCATATACCTGGGACGTAGTCCTCTATACCCGGGACGTAGTCCTCCATACCCGGGACGTAGTCCTCTATACCCGGGACATAGTCCTCTATATACCTGGGACGTAGTCCTCTATAACTGGGACGGAGTCCTCTATACCTGGGAAATAGTCCTCTATACCTGGGACGTAGTCATATATACCTGGGACATAGTCCTCTATACCTGGGACGTAGTCCTCTATACCTGGGACATAGTTCTCTATACCTGGGACGTAGTCCTCTATACCTGGGACGTAGTCCTCTATACCTGGGACGTAGTCCTCTATACCCGGGACGTAGTCCTCTATACCTGGGACGTAGTCCTCTATACCTGGGACGTAGTCCTCTATACCTGGGACGTAGTCCTCTATACCTGGGACGTAGTCCTCTATACCGGGACGTAGTCCTCTATACCTGGGACGTAGTCCTCTATTCCGGGACGTAGTCCTCTATACCTGGGACGTAGTCCTCTATACCGGGACGTAGTCCTCTATACCGGGACGTAGTCCTATATACCTGGGACGTAGTCCTATATACCTGGGACGTAGTCTTCTATTCCTGGGACATAGTCCTCTATACCCGGGACGTAGTCCTCTATACCTGGGAGGTAGTCCTCTATACCTGGGAGGTAGTCCTCTATACCTGGGACGTAGTCCTCTATTCCTGGGACGTAGTCCTCTATACCTGGGACATAGTCCTCTATACCCGGGACGTAGTCCTCTATACCCGGGACGTAGTCCTCTATACCCGGGACGTAGTCCTCTATACCAGGGACGTAGTCCTCCATACCCGGGACGTAGTCCTCTATACCAGGACGTAGTCCTCTATACCAGGACGTAGTCCTCTATACCGGGACGTCGTCCTCTATACCTGGGACGTAGTCCTCTATTCCAGGGACGTAGTCCTCTATACCTGGGACGTAGTCCTCTATACCTGGGACGTAGTCCTCTATACCTGGGACGTAGTCCTCTATACCCGGGACGTAGTCCTCTATACCCAGGACGTAGTCATATATACCTGGGACGTAGTCCTCTATACCTGGGACGTAGTCCTCTATACCTGGGACGTAGTCCTCTATACCAGGACGTAGTCCTCTATACCCGGGACGTAGTCCTCTATACCCAGGACGTAGTCATATATACCTGGGACGTAGTCCTCTATACCAGGACGTAGTCCTCTATACCTGGGACGTAGTCCTCTATACCTGGGACGTAGTCCTCTATACCTGGGACGTAGTCCTCTATACCTGGGACGTAGTCCTCTATACCTGGGATGTAGTCCTCTATACCGGGACGTAGTCCTCTATACCTGGGACGTAGTCATCTTGGGCATCAATGGTTGCCCATAATTTATTATTAAAGTTATCAACAAAGTCATCAAAAGAGGAAGGCAGAATAGGTGGTGGAGTATTGTTCATACACTCAGAGGTAAGATAGAGTTTCTTAATAATACGCTCAGTATTACCCGGTGCCATGGGCAACAAGGTAGTATAAAAACAGTTGAGTAGAGGAATCAGGTTGAACATCTGAGAAGAGGAATGAGATTGAAAAGGAGGAGGGGGAGGTACAGGAACGAACAGTATGTCTGTATGGCGGGAACCTGTTCTCTCTAGACCCACGCTAACTGGAGATAACAACCTGTTCTCTCTAGACCCACGCTAACTGGAGATAACAACCTGTTCTCTCTAGACCCACGCTAACTGGAGATAACAACCTGTTGTCTCTAGACCCACGCTAACTGGAGATAACAACCTGTTCTCTCTAGACCCACGCTAACTGGAGATAACAACCTGTTCTCTCTAGACCCACGCTAACTGGAGATAACAACCTGTTCTCTCTAGACCCACGCTAACTGGAGATAACAACCTGTTCTCTATAGACCCAGGCTAACTGGAGATAACAACCTGTTCTCTCTAGACCCACGCTAACTGGAGATAACAACCTGTTCTCTCTAGACCCACGCTAACTGGAGATAACAACCTGTTGTCTCTAGACCCACACTAACTGGAGATAACAACCTGTTCTCTCTAGACCCACGCTAACTGGAGATAACAACCTGTTCTCTATAGACCCAGGCTAACTGGAGATAACAACCTGTTCTCTCTAGACCCACGCTAACTGGAGATAACAACCTGTTCTCTCTAGACCCACGCTAACTGGAGATAACAACCTGTTCTCTATAGACCCAGGCTAACTGGAGATAACAACCTGTTCTCTCTAGACCCACGCTATCTGGAGATAACAACCTGTTCTCTCTAGACCCACGCTAACTACAGATAACAACCTGTTCTCTCTAGACCCACGCTAACTGGAGATAACAACCTGTTCTCTCTAGACCCACGCTAACTGGAGATAACAACCTGTTCTCTCTAGACCCACGCTAACTGGAGATAACAACCTGTTCTCTCTAGACCCACGCTAACTGGAGATAACAACCTGTTCTCTCTAGACCCACGCTAACTGGAGATAACAACCTGTTCTCTCTAGACCCACGCTAACTGGAGATAACAACCTGTTCTCTCTAGACCCACACTAACTACAGATAACAACCTGTTCTCTCTAGACCCACACTAACTGGAGATAGCAACCTGTTCTTTCTAGACCCACACTAACTACAGATAACAACCTGTTGTCTCTAGACCCACACTAACTGGAGATAACAACCTGTTCTCTCTAGACCCACGCTAACTGGAGATAACCACCTGTTCTCTCTAGACCCATGCTAACTGGAGATAACAACCTGTTCTCTCTAGACCCACGCTAACTGGAGATAACAACATGTTGTCTCTAGACCCACGCTAACTGGAGATGACACCCTGTTGTCTCTAGACCCACGCTAACTGGAGATAACAACCTGTTCTCTCTAGACCCACGCTAACTGGAGATAACAACCTGTTCTCTCTAGACCCACACTAACTACAGATAACAACCTGTTGTCTCTAGACCCACGCTAACTGGAGATAACAACCTGTTCTCTATAGACCCAGGCTAACTGGAGATAACAACCTGTTCTCTCTAGACCCACGCTAACTGGAGATAACAACCTGTTCTCTCTAGACCCACGCTAACTACAGATAACAACCTGTTGTCTCTAGACCCACACTATCTGGAGATAACCTGTTCTCTCTAGACCCACACTAACTGGAGATAACAACCTGTTGTCTCTAGACCCACGCTAACTGGAGATAACCTGTTCTCTCTAGACCCACGCTAACTGGAGATAACAACCTGTTCTCTCTAGGCCCACACTATCTGGAGATAACAACCTGTTCTCTCTAGACCCACGCTAACTGGAGATAACAAGTTGTCTCTAGACCCACGCTAACTGGAGATAACCTGTTGTCTCTAGACCCACGCTAACTGGAGATAACCTGTTGTCTCTAGACCCATGCTAACTGGAGATAACAACCTGTTCTCTCTAGACCCACGTTAACTGGAGATAACAACAAATAACTACTCTACTACTATACTACTATACTACTCTGCTACTCTACTACTCTGCTACTCTACAGCTCCACCCCAGACCCTCTGTCACCCCCAAACCTTTCCACGTCACCACCCCAGACCCTCTGTCACCCCCAAACCTTTCCACGTCACCACCCCAGACCCTCTGTCGGTACCCTGAGATGGCTCTGAGATTAATGGGAATGTGTGGTGCTGTGTGTTTGTGTGTGCTCCTGTATGTGGTGCTGTGTGTGTGTATGTAGTGCTGTGTGTGTGTTTACCTAACATAATCGTTTGGTGTGCTTTTCATCGTAAAACCTTTTTGGGTAATGTGCTGTTAAAAGAGGTGTAGGTCATATTTATTTGAAGAACATATTGAAGTTAGAAGCCATAGGATTTGAAGCAATAGCCTATCCGCTGTGGTCAACTATTTCAGCACCATTTTGGGTAATGGTGGGTAATGCCCTTCTCTGAGACAAGCATAGGGACTGGTCTTGATAAACCAATGAGATTTTTTATTTTCACTGAATCTCCATTTGGGTATTGGTTAGACTAGAATTAGAAAATTAGGGTGTAGAAATGTTATGCTCTTAGTGTAACTTTTATTTAACTAAGGAAAGTCAGTTATGAACAAATTCTTATTTACAAGGACAGCCTACTCCTTCCTCCCCGTCGGGTAATTGAACCGCGGTCTCCCACGTGCACGACAAGGGGATTCTTTAGCTAAATAGCTCAGTACTGTAGCCTACTCCCGACCGTCACGTTGTACAGCGCCATATTTCCATCCTAATGGAAACCTAGAGGGTTTTTTGTTTTTCTTGGAATAGAAACACCATAATATTAATCACATTATTTAAGCAAATTTTCTGAAAATCAGTTCCATATACTATGTTCTTACAAAAAAGGTTTTAAATTCTCTAGTACAGCCACTATTGAAGGCTGTCAAATGCTTCTCAAAGTTGCCCTCTGGTGGTCAAACTAGCACTAACTAGCATTAATGGTACCAGTGGTTGGCACTTAAATAACATAGAAAACCCGCCACACCACGCAAGCTGTGACACAGTACCCTGAACCCAGTATACGGTGCTGTGTGTTCACAAACTGAAGACTGAAGTTGCATCGGATTTAAGACCCCATTCTACACACCACACACTGCCCACGTTGTGTGGAAAGATTTACTACACAACAGCAAGAGCGTCAGGACTTTTGATGAACTAGTCCTGTCTCCCCTAGCAACCCAGAAACAGAAGCGAATGAGAGATTACATAATTTTTTCCCTGATCTTCTTCAGACCTGAATCTCCTAGATTGACTCTTGCAGCCGTGTGTGTGTGTGTGTGTGTGTGTGTGTGTGTGTGTGTGTGTGTGTGTGTGTGTGTGTGTGTGTGTGCGTGTGTGTGTGTGTGACACATCTGGTTTGAATAAAGCTGTCTCCAGTCAGATGTGGTTCCGCCCACCGCTTCTTGTAACTTCCCCTCTATAACTCTTTTACTCACTGAGATAAAACTGTTTTCACTGAATCTCAAAGATCAAAACTTTCCCAGTACTCATTGCTATTCTTTGATGCCACTAACTGCTTAGAGAGAGTTAAACAAGACGTTCATCTAGCTTTTCAGTCTGTAGAGCAACTGTTTTCATTTCATTTAACCTTTAACCTTTAACCTTTATTCAGGTAAAGAGTCATAAAAACAAGAAGAGGATCAACATGTCGAATCAACCTGTTGTTAGGAAAGTACTGAATTTAGAGAGAGAGAGAGAGAGAGAGAGAGAGAGAGAGAGAGAGAGAGAGAGAGAGAGAGAGAGAGAGAGAGAGAGAGAGAGAGATAATGAGCGGGAGAAGGAGAGGGAGAGAGAGAGAGAGAGAGAGAGAGAGATACATAGAGAGAGAGAGAGAGAGAGAGAGAGAGAGAGGAGAGGGACGGAGAGAGAGAGAGAGAGAGAGAGAGAGAGAGAGAGAGAGAGAGAGGCAGATACTGTATTGTTTGATGTTTTGAATGTTCAGTAATACAACTAAATGAACATCCTCCTCTGTGCCCTAAGGAGACATGGGTGGGCCTGGCTCCTCTAAGGAGACGTTTCAAACCTTTTTGCGGTAGTGGAAACTTAAAAGAGATTTCATTCACTCTGCTTCCATCAGGTGTTCCTTTATTCCTTTATTCACATGAAAGTGGTAGATGTGAGAGGGTTTATGAACTCTGTACAACTACAGAGAAAGACAGAGAGAGAGAGAGAGAGAGAGAGAGAGAGAGAGAGAGAGAGAGAGAGAGAGAGAGACAGAGACAGAGACAGAGACAGAGAGAGAGAGAGAGAGAGAGAGAGAGAGAGAGAGAGAGAGAGAGAGAGAGAGAGAGAGAGAACCTAACCACTTCTGGGAAAAGAGTTATCTATCCAAAACGGAGATGTATAGAGTTGAGTTTTTACCAAAAAGTTCTATTTTGGTTTCATCTGACCATATGCCATTCTCCCAATCTTCTTCTGGATCATCCAAATGCTCTCTAGCAAACTTCATACGGGCCTGGACATGTACTGGCTTAAGCAGGGGGATACGTCTGGCACTGCAGGATTTGAGTCCCTGGCGGTGTAGTGTGTTACTGATGGTAGGCTTTGTTACTTTGGTCCCAGCTCTCTGCAGGTCATTCACTAGGTCCCCCCGTGTGGTTCTGGGATTTTTGCTCACCGTTCTTGTAATCATTTTGACCCCACGGGGTGAGATCTTGCGTGGAGCCCCAGATCGAGGGAGATTATCAGTGGTCTTGTATGTCTTCCATTAACAAAAAATTGCTCCCACAGTTGATTTCTTCAAACCAAGCTGCTTACCTATTGCAGATTCAGTCTTCCCAGCCTGGTGCAGGTCTACAATTTTGTTTCTGGTGTCCTTTGACAGCTCTTTGGTCTTGGCCATAGTGGAGTTTGGAGTGTGACTGTTTGAGGTTGTGGACAGGTGTCTTTTATACTGATAACAAGTTCAAACAGGTGCCATTGATACAGGTAACGAGTGGAGGACAGAGGAGCCTCTTAAAGAAGAAGTTACAGGTCTGTGAGAGCCAGAAATCTTGCTTGTTTGTTATTGACCAAATACTTATTTTCCACCATAATTTGCAAATAAATTCATTAAAAATCCTACAATGTGATTTTCTGGATTTTTTCCCCTCATTTTGTCTGTCATAGTTGAAGTGTACCTATGATGAAAATTACAGGCCTCTCTCATCTTTTTAAGTGGGAGAACTCGCACAATTGGTGGCTGACTAAATACTTTTTTGCCCCACTGTACATGATCAAATACAAATGTACTAGTCTGTGGCGACCTAAATGCCAGAATCAGACAAGAACCTGACACCCTCGGCACACAGGGGGACAAACACCTGGAGGTGACAGCATTCCTCCCCCATAGGCACAACTATGACAACATAACCAACAAAAACAGGTCACAACTCCTACAGCTGTTGCATGCTGGGTATGTACATAGTCAACGGTAGGCATCAAGGGGACTCCTATAGTAGGTACACCTATAGCTCATCTCTTGGCAGTAGTACTGTAGACTACTTTATCACTGACCTCAACCCAGAGTCTCTCAGAGCGTTCACAGTCAGCCCACTGACTCCCCTATCAGACCACAGCAAAATCACAGTCTACTTGAACAGAGCAATACTCAATCACGAGGCATCAAAGCCAAAGGAACTGAATAATATTACGAAATGCTATAGATGGAAGGAAAGTAGTGTGGAAACCCTACAAAAAATAATTAGCATAAACATGATCAAATAGAAATCTTAGAATCAACTATTAAAGACTTCCAGAACCCACTGGATTCTCCAATTACATCGAATGAACTACAGGACAAAATAAAAACCCTCCAACCCAAAAAGGCCTGTGGTATTGATGGTATCCTCAATGAAATTATGAAATATACAGACCACAAATTCCAATTGACTATACTTAAACTCTTTAACATCATCCTTAGCTCTGGCATCTTCCCCAATATTTGGAACCAAGGGCTGATCACCCCTATCCACAAAAGTGGAGACAAATTTGACCCCAATAACTAGCGTGGGATATGCGTCAACAGCAACCTTAGGAAAATATTCTGCATTATCATTAATAACTTCTTGTCAATAGGGGGTGCTGTTAGCACTTTGTAATAATTACGTTCCCAAATTAAACTGCCTCGTACTCAATTCTTGCTCGTACAATATGCATATTATTATTACTATTGGATAGAAAACACTCTCTAGTTTCTAAAACCGTTTGAATTATATCTGTGAGTGAAACAGAACTGGACTTTCAACAGAACTGCAATTTTCCTATGTGGATGTGAGAATGCAAAATTTTGCTGGCTGTTCTCAGATCTGTTTATAAATCTGCCTGTCTTCTATTGGTTGAGATGCACTGCATACGCCTTCCCCTGGTTGTTAGCGAATAGTGAGACTTGAAATGGAGTCTCTAGGCAGATCTGAAAGGTTATAAATGGCTTGGGAAGAAAAGTACTGGTCTTTTCCCTCTTCGCTCTGACGCAGGAAGGAGCTTGGCATATCGTACTAGAACCTTCGGTTATAACTCTTAGAAATATCCGGCTGTGTTTTTATTCGATATAGGTGTTAAAGACATCATAATGTTGTTATTTTAAACCGAATTATATCAGTTTATGTCAGTATATTGCGATTTTCGGATATTTATTAGTGTTGCGTTCTAGGGAGTTGGTGATGTCTGGACCACATAGCTAATGTTTACTGCTAATTGCAACGTTGAAGAGGACATTCTACAACCGAGCAACGATTCTTTTGGACAAAGGACACCTTTCCCAAGATTCTGATGGGAGTTCATCAAAAAGTAAGAACTATTTATGCTGATAATTCGTTGTTCTGTTGAAAAATGTTAAATGCATAAGCCGCCATTAATTTCAGTGTAGCCTCGCTTTAACGCACGCTGTATGTTGTAGTAACGTTAATTTTAAAAATGTAACACAGCGATTGCATTAAGAACGAATTTGTCTTTCATTTGCTGTCCAACCTGTATTTTTTAGTCAAGTTTATGATTATTTATTGATTAGAATAGGTGCCTCTCCAAAGATTTCTCCCGACATTTTCTGGGCAGCTTGGCAACTTTTCTCATTGTTTAACTTCTTCTGGCTGCAAGCCCGAGGCCGCCCACAATATGACAACAGCCAGCTCAAGTGCAGGGCGCGAAATTCAAAATATATATTTTTAAAATATTTAACTTTCACACATTAACAAGTCCAATACAGCAAATGAAAGGTACACATCTTGTGAATCCAGCCAACATGTCCGATTTTTAAAATGTTTTACAGCGAAAACAGCACGTATATTTATGTTAGCTCACCACCAAATACAAAAAAGGACAGACATTTTTCACAGCACAGGTAGCATGCACAAAGCCAACCTAACTAACCAAGAACCAACCAAACTAACCAACAAACAACTTCATCAGATGACAGTCTTATAACATGTTATTCAATAAATCTATGTTTTGTTCGAAAAATGTGCATATTTCAGGTATAAATCATAGTTTACATTGCAGCTACATTCAGAAAATGCACCGAAAGCAGCCAGAATAATTACAGACACCAACGTCAAATACCTAATTACTCATCATAAAACATTTCTGAAAAATACATAGTGTACAGCAAATGAAAGACAGGCATCTTGTGATTCCAGCCAATATTTCCGATTTATTAAGTGTTTTACAGCGAAAACACAATATAGCGTTATATTAGCTTACCACAATAGCCAGAAACACAAGCCCTTCCCCAGTAGCAAAAGTTAGCGATCGTAACAAACCAGCAAAAGATATATAATTTTTGACTAACCTTGATATTCTTCATCAGATGACAGTCCTATAACATCAGGTTATACATACACTTATGTTTTGTTCGAAAATGTGCATATTTAGAGCTGAAATCAGTGGTTATACATTCTGCTAACGTAGCTACTATTTCCCACAACGTTCGGATATTTTTCTGACACGTTTTCTGACACACATATTCTGACCAAATAGCTATTCATAAACATAACTAAAAAATACATGTTGTATAGGAAATGATAGATCCATTAGTTCTTAATGAAATCGCAGTGTTAGAATTCAAAAAAATAACTTCTTTACGACATCCAGCTTCGGTATAGCTAGAGTACCCAAAGGTTGGGCGCCGACGACTAATTCACATGTACGACAGATATATGAAATAGCATCATAAAATGTTTCTTACTTTTGCTGATCTTTCATCAGAATGTTGGACAAGGGGTCCTTTGTCGGGAACAATCGTTGTTTGGATTTAGAACGGCCACTTTCCCTCTTGAATTAGCAAGCACACTAGCCAAGTGGCACGAATCTCTCCATCGTCAACAAAGTCAGAGAACGGAACACGGCAAAACTCCCGAAAAAATTTCAATAATCTGATTAAACTATATTGAAAAAACATACTTTACGATGATATGGTCACATGTATCAAATAAAATCAAAGCCGGAGATAGTAGTCGCCTATAACGGCAGCTAAACAGAAGGCAAATCCAGGTACCACCTCGCGCTCTCCAGAAAACCGGAAATGGGGGACACGTCACACAAAGAGCTTTTATTCCACTTCAGACCAAGATAAACACTACATTTCTTCTCTCACCGCCTCTTGACATCCAGGGGAAGGTCTATGAAGTGCATGTATACTAATACGTATCATGCCCATTTATAGGCAGGAAGTAGAACAGAGCCTCGATTTCAGACTTTCCACTTCCTGGTCAGGAAGTTTGTGCCAAATGAGTTATGTTTTACTCACAGATATAATTCAAACGGTTTTAGAAACTAGAGAGTGTTTTCTATCCAATAGTAATAATAATATGCATATTGTACGAGCAAGAATTGAGTACGAGGCCGTTTGAAATGGGCACCTTTTATCTGGCTACTCAATACTGCCCCTGCAGCCCAAACAGGATAACCACGATTTGTGCCGCTAAATATGCACATTTTTGAACAAACTCTATATGCATTGTGTAATATGATGTTATAGGACTGTCATCTGAAGAATTCTGAGAAGGTTAGTGAAAAAATTAATATATTTTGGTGGTTTATACGTTATTGCTATTTTTGGCTTGAATCAATGCTGTTGTGATGTTTGCTATTGTGGTAAGCTAATATAACGCTATATTGTGTTTTCGCTGTAAAACACTTAGAAAATCTGAAATATTGGCTGGATTCACAAGATCTGTGTCTTTCATTTGCTGTACGCTGTGTATTTTTAAGAAATGTTTTATGATGAGTAATTAGATAATACACGATGGTCTCTGTAGTTATTCTAGTTGCTTTGGTGAGAGTTGTGATGGTGGCTGCAATGGTAAACTATGATTTATACCTGAAATATGCACATTTTTCTAACAAAACATATGCTATACAATAAATATGTTATGAGACTGTCATCTGATGAAGTTGTTTCTTGGTTAGTGGCTATTTATATCTTTATTTGGTCGAAATTGTGATAGCTACCTATGCAGGAAAAAAATGGTGGGAAAAAAAAGTTGTGTCTTTTGCTATCGTGGTTAGCTAATAGATTTACATATTGTGTCTTCCCTGTAAAACATTTTAAAAATCTGAAATGATGGCTGGATTCACAAGATGTGTATCTTTCATCTGGTGTCTTGGACTTGTGATTTCATGATATTTAGATGCTAGTATTTACTTGTGACGCTATGCTAGGCTATGCTAGTCAGCTTTTTTACTGATGGGGGTGCTCCCGGATCCGGGTTTGGGAGGAATTAGAGGTTAACAGCAGACTAGTTCATTTCCTCAGTGAGCAAATGTCACAATGGCTTTTTTACCAAATTACCGTACGACAGACCACGTATTCACCCTGCACACCCTAATTGACAAACAAACAAACCACAACAAAGGCAAAGTCTTCTCATGCTTTGTTGATTTCAAAAAAGCTTCTGACTCAATTTGGCATGAGGGTCTGATATACAAATTGACGGAAAGCGGTATTGGGAGAAAAACATATAACATTATAAAATGAGGATTGAAGTCCTCTGCTTTTGGGCTAAAGAGCAGAAACCCAGACTTCCTGAAAGAAATTGATGATGTTGATATTGTAGTACTACAGGAAACATGGTGCAGAGGTGATGTTTCCACTGGCTGTCCACTAGGTTATAGGGAGATAATCATACCATCCACTAAATTAAAAGGAATCAAACAGGGCAGAGACTCAGGGGGAATGCTAATATGGTATAAATCTGAACTAATTAATTCAATCGAATTGATTAAACAGGATAATTCTTTATCTGGTTAAAAATCAACAAGGAGGCTATCTTTATAGATAAAAACGTCTTCCTCTGTGCCACATACATTCCCCCCTCAGAGTCACCCTACTTCAACGAAGAGAATTTCTCCATTCTAGAGGGGGAGATTAGTTACTTTCAGGCCCAAGGCAACGTACTGGTCTGTGGAGACCTGAATGCTAGAACAGCAGAATAAGAATTAACAGTCATGGGGATAAACACCTACCAGGAAGCAACAACCTTTCCCTCCACACATACACCCCAGAAACAACTATGACAAAGTAAAAAACAAAAACGGAGTACAGCTCCTGAGGCTCTGTCGAACACTGGGTCTGTACATAGTCAATGGCAGGCTGAGAGGAGACTCTTTTGGTAGGTACACCTACAGCTCATCCCTTGGCAGCAGCACTGTAGACTACTTCCTCACCGACCTAAACCCAGAGTCTCTCAGAGCCTTCACAGTCAGCCCACTAACACCTCTCTCAGAGCCTTCACAGTCAGCCCACTAACACCTCTCTCAGAGCCTTCACAGTCAGCCCACTAACACCTCTCTCAGAGCCTTCACAGTCAGCCCAATAACACCTCTCTCAGAGCCTTCACAGTCAGCCCACTAACACCTCTCTCAGAGCCTTCACAGTCAGCTCACTAACAACTCTCTCAGAGCCTTCACAGTCAGCCCACTAACACCTCTCTCAGAGCCTTCACAGTCAGCCCACTAACACCTCTCTCAGAGCCTTCACAGTCAGCCCACTAACACCTCTCGCAGAGCCTTCACAGTCAGCCCACTAACACCTCTCTCAGAGCCTTCACAGTCAGCCCACTAACACCTCTCTCAGAGCCTTCACAGTCAGCCCACTAACACCTCTCTCAGAGCCTTCACAGTCAGCCCACTAACACCTCTCTCAGAGCCTTCACAGTCAGCCCACTAACACCTCTCTCAGAGCCTTCACAGTCAGCTCACTAACAACTCTCTCAGAGCCTTCACAGTCAGCCCACTAACACCTCTCTCAGAGCCTTCACAGTCAGCCCAATAACACCTCTCTCAGAGCCTTCACAGTCAGCCCACTAACACCTCTCTCAGAGCCTTCACAGTCAGCTCACTAACAACTCTCTCAGAGCCTTCACAGTCAGCCCACTAACACCTCTCTCAGAGCCTTCAGTCAGCCCACTAACACCTCTCTCAGAGCCTTCACAGTCAGCCCACTAACACCTCTCTCAGAGCCTTCACAGTCAGCCCACTAACACCTCTCTCAGAGCGTTCACAGTCAGCCCACTAACACCTCTCACAGAGCCTTCACAGTCAGCCCACTAACACCTCTCTCAGAGCCTTCACAGTCAGCCCAATAACACCTCTCTCAGAGCCTTCACAGTCAGCCCACTAACATCTCTTTCAGAGCCTTCACAGTCAGCCCACTACCACCTCTCTCAGAGCCTTCACAGTCAGCCCACTAACACCTCTCTCAGAGCCTTCACAGTCAGCCCACTACCACCTCTCTCAGACCACAGTAAAATCACAGTGTATCTGAGAAGAGCAGGACCCAACCATGAAGCATCACGGCCCAATAAATGACATGGTACTAAACAGGCCTATAGATGGAGTGCAAACAGTACAGACATCTACCAAAAAGCAATTAGTAGCCAAAAAATACAATCTCTCCTGGACAACTTTTTAGCCTTAACATTCTCCTTCAGCAATGAAGGTGTAAATTTGGCCGTTTGGAACAGAAACTTTATATTTGACAAATTAGCCTCCTTGGCTAATCTAAAGAAGAATAAGAGCAAACCAGAAATAACAGATAATGAAAAATGGTTTGATAATGATTGCAAAAATCTAAGAAAGTCATTGAGAAATATATCTAATCAAAAACACAGAGAACCAGACAACACAAATATACGCCTTCAATATGGGGAAACACTGAAGCAATACAAACACACCCTAAGAACAAAAAAGGAACAACACATTAGAAATCAGATGGATGGAATTGAGGAATCCATAGAATCAAACCACTTCTGGGAGAATTGGAATAAATTAAACAAACCTCATCATGAGGAATTGGCTATCCAAAATGGGGATATGTGGAGAAATCACTTTGCAAACCTCTACAGCAACATAACAAAGAGCCCAGAACAAAAAGATATACAAGAAAAATTACAAATCCTTGAATTAGCAGTCAAAGACTATCAGAATCCTGTGGATACCCCAATTACAGAAGAAGAATTATTGGAAAAACGATGCACTCTCCAACCCAAAAAGGCCTGTGGTGCTGATGGTATTTTAAATGAAATGATCAAATATACAGACCACAAATTCAAATTGGCTATACTCAAACTCTTCAACATTATCCTCACTGCAGGTATTTTCCCCGATATTTGGAATCAGGAATTGATCACACCAATCTATAAAAATGGAGACAAATTTGACCCAAATAATTGCAGAGGAATTTGCGTTAACAGCAACTTGGGGAAAATTCTCTGCAGTATCATAAATAGCAGACTACATCATTTCCTTGACGAACACAACGTCCTGAGCAGAAGACAGATTGGATTTCAAAAAAATTATCGTACAACAGACCACATTTACACCCTCCACACTCTAATTGACAAACAAGTAAACCAAAACAAAGGCAAAATCTACTCGTGTTTTGTAGATTTCAAGAAAGCATTTGATTCAATTTGGCACGAAGGTCTTTTTTATAAACTAATAGAAAGTGGTATTGGAGGGAAAACACATGATGTTATTAAATCAATGTACACTAAAAACAAATGTGCGGTTAAAATTGGCAACAAGCAAACAGATGTCACGACTTCCGCCGAAGTTAGCTCCCCTGCCTGTTCGGGCGGTGCTCGGCGGTCGTCGTCACCGTCCTACTAGCCGCCACCGATCCCTTTTTCGTTTGTCTGTTTGTTTTGTCTTATTAGTTCCACCTGTGTTTCTGTTTTGGGTTAATGAGCTTCCCTATATGTAGTAGGTAGACCCGCCCTTGTTTTGTGCGGGATTGTCTTTATGTTACGTGTGTGTGTTTTAGGTAGAGGTGTATTATTTTTTACTATTTACTTGGCACCCTGTGTTTTGGGTTATTCAAGTTGTTCGCTGCGCCCTGTATGTTTGGGCTTATTCATTTTTTGTGTGCAATAGTAAAGGAGCACTTTTCCCAAGTGGAACTCTCTGTGTCTGATTCCCTCACCCACCTAGTCCCGCGTGACAACAGACTTCTTCTCTCAGGGACGTGGAGTGAAACAGGGCTGCCCAATAAGTCCAACACTATTTAACATCTACATTAATGAATTGGCAAAAACATTAGAAGCACCTGGTATCACCCTACACAACACTGAAATCAAGTGTCTGCTGTATGCAGATGACCTGGTTCTGCTGTCTCCCACTAAAGAGGGGCACCTAGATCGTCTTCACAGGTTCTGTCAGAACCTGTGAAGACAGATCGCCTAAAATGACATACCCAAATCTAACTGTCTGTAGCTCAGGACCTGAAGCAAGGATATGCATATTCATATTCTTATTGATACATAATTATACACTCTCCTCTAACAATAGCATGGTATTATTTCACTGTAATAGCTACTGTAAATTGGACAGTGCAGTTAGATTACAAAGAATTTAAGCTTTCTGCCCATATCAGATATATCTATGTCCTGGGAAATGTTCTTGTTACTTACAACCTCATGCTAATCACATTAGCCTACGTTAGCTCAACCATCCAGCAGGGGGGGGGGGGGGGGGGGGGGCGATCCTGTAGAGGTTAATAAATGGATAACTAGTCACTTTAATAATGCCACTTTAATAATGAGGTTCTGAGCGCTCTGGAGCATGTTTTCATCAAGGATGTCTCTGTACTTTGCTCCGTTCATCTTTCCCTCCATCCTGACTAGTCTCCCAGTCCCTGCCGCTGAAAAACATCCCCACAGCCCTCATCATGCTTCATCGTAGGGATGGTGTCAGGTTTCCTCCAGACGTGACGCTTGGCATTCAGGCCAAAGAGTTCAATCTTGGTTTCTTCAGACCAAGGATCTTGGTTACCTTCCTAACCAAGGCCCTTCTCCCCCGATTGCTCAGTTTGGCCGGGCGGCCAGCTATAGGAAAAGTCTTGGTGGTTCCAAACTTCTTCCATTTAAGAATGATGGAGGCCATTGTGTTCTTGGGGACCTTCAATGCTTCAGACATGTTTAGCTTCCCTTCCCCAGATCTTCCCCAGATCTTTGAGCTCTACAGACAATTCCTTTGACTTCGTGGCTTGGTTTTTGCTCTGACATACACTGTCAACTGTGGGACCTTATATAGACAGGTGTGTGCCTTTCCAAATCATGTCCAATCAATTGAATTGACCGCAGGTGGACTCCAATCAAGTTGTAGAAACATCTGAGCTCAATTTCAAGCCTCATAGCAAAGGTTCTGAACACTTATGTAAATAAGGTATTTCTGTTCTATGTTTTTAATAAATTTGCTAGAATTTCTAAAAACCTGTTTGTGCTTTTTCATTGTGTGTAGATCGATGAGAAAAACATTTATGTAATCAATTTTAGAATAAGGATGTAATGTAACAAAAATCTGAATGCTCTGTACGTCATGCCAATGAAGCAATTCAAGAGCTGAGTTAAGAGAGTGTGAGAGAGAGAGAGAGAGAGAGAGAGAGAGAGAGAGAGAGAGAGAGAGAGAGAGAGAGAGAGAGAGACAGAGAGAGAGACAGAGAGAGAGAGACAGAGAGAGAGAGACAGAGAGAGAGAGACAGAGAGAGAGAGAGAGAGAGAGAGAGAATTAGAGGGAGAGAGAGAGAGAGAGAGGGGAGGGGGGGGGTGGTTGCAGGTTCTCTGTTTTCACCCTCAGGATTACTGTACCTCTCAGCAGCCAATCAGAATGCTCAACACTGGAGGCCACAAAGCCTGATGGGAAAGAGATTGTGTTGGCTCCTAACCAATGACACACACACACACACACACACACACACACACACACACACACACACACACACACACACACACACACACACACACACACACACACACACACACACACACACACACAGGTTTGTGTGATTTATGGGATCTGAACCCTTCAACACTGCAGGGTAATAAACAGTTTGTGTGAATTTATGATTTGTTGTTAGGCGGTGCAATTATCGAACACCAGACTGGCAGGAAAAACGCTGTCATATCAAACTAGAAACCCTCTGATCTGTAAAGAGAGAAAAACATTTACAAGTTATCAGTTACAACAACTCTGTAGTCACAGATACAGTATTTACTGTCAGAGGTACACTTTGTGTCAACACTGCCATCTGGTGTTGAAGGTGTGTATTAAAGACCCAGTTTGCTTTGATTTTCTTTCTGCTCCAATCGTCATGGTTTCTGTGATGATGCAGACCAATCAAAGAAGCTAATGGAGGAAGAGAATGTGTGAGTGATAGAGGGGGAGAGAGAGAGAGAAGGACAGATAGGGGAGAGAACAAGAAAGAGAGAGAGAAAAGAGAGAGAGAGGGACAAAAAAAAGGGGACAGAGCGAGAAAGGAAGGGACAGAAAGCTGCCGATTGTGATTGAAAGAGAGCGAGAAAATTAGAGGGAGAGGGAGAGGGAGAGAGGGAGAGAGGAAGAGAGGGAGAGGGAGAGGGAGAGAGAGAGAGAGAGAGAGAGAGAGAGAATGAGTGTGACAGTCCTGTAAGTCAGAGCTCAGGCTGGATAGGGGCTAGCTACCATGGAAACAGACAGAGCACCTCACAGCTGCCAGGCAGTGTGTGACCCAGTGGTGGAAAAACTACCCATTTGTCATACTTGAGTTAAAGTAAAGACACCTTCACAGAAAATGACTCAGGTAAAAGTGAAAGTCACTCAGTAAAATACTACTTGAGTAAAAGTCTTGAAGTATTTGGCTTTAAAAATATTTACGGCTTCAAAACTAAAAGTATAAATAATTGAAAAGTCTTTATATTACTCAAACCAGATGACACAATGTTATTGTTTTTATTTACGGATAGCCAGGGGCTCCAACATTCAGACATAATTTACAAAGGAAGCATGTGTGTTTAGTGAGTCCTCCAGATCAGAGGCAGTAGGGATGACCAGGGATGTTCTTTGTTTAGTGGAGGAAGGATTCAGGTGTATGGTACTGAACTGTTTGGGAAAGGAGCTATTTCCTGAACCCAGGCGGAGTGGAGGAGACTTTGGGTGCGTCCCAATAATTTCTCCTTTCTCCTGAAGTGTACACTCGTTCACTACATGGGCTTCAGGGAGTTTAAACTATATTTCTTATAACAGTCCTTTCCTTTTTCAATTAGGGAAGGGAAGTGATTACTCTTTGGGAGGAAGGACAGATAATTGGGACGTAGACCTGTAATTCTCTGAACAGCCACATGAGGGTGCTGTGTCATAACCATAAAAAACCAGCCCGCTACCTTATAGCAGTGACAACTACACACAAACACACACACACACACACACACACACACACACACACACACACACACACACACACACACACACACACACACACACACACACACACACACACACACACACACACACACACACACACACACACACACACACACACACACACACACATCATCAAGCACCAACAGTGATATTCCTCTCCATTTGTTAACTGAAATGTCAAAATCAATCAGTTCAGCCCCTTTAAAGGAATAATTCGTGTTTTGCTCAAGGAGGCCCTTTTTCTATATATTTTTATGTCTTTGCATCCTGTATGAAGGAAGTTAGAGATAGTTTCGTGAGCCAATGCTAACTAGCGTTAATGCAACGACGAAGTCTATGATATCTATTAGAATGCTAGCAGTTACCATGGACTTCCAGTCATTGTGCTAATGCTAGTTAGTAATTGCGCTAACGCTACTTAGCAACTTCCTTCAAACTGCACGCAGAGACATAAAAGTGGTATCCACAAGTTCACCTGACTCTGGGGAAGTAGAAAAAGTCTTTCATTGCCAAAATCCTGAAATATCCCTTTAATGACATCTTCAAAGCGGCTCTCCCAGCCCTCACTGTCTCACAATACCCTACTGGACAGACAGACAGACAGACAGACAGACAGACAGACAGACAGACAGACAGACAGACAGACAGACAGACAGACAGACAGACAGACAGACAGACAGACAGACAAACAGAGGAAAACATCAGACACTATCTTATTAATCCTCCCAGGTTCAACATTTTCAGTTAAATGTGAAGTTAATAGGAGGGTTATTACAAGGGAAACCCAGCCGCGAGCTGCCCAGTGACGCGAGCCTACCAGACGGGCTAAATGCCTTTTATGCTCGCTTCGAGGTAAGCAATACTGAAGTATGCATGAGTGCACCAGCTGTTCCGGACGACTGTGTGACCACGCTCTCCATAGCCGATGTGAGCAAGACCTTTAAACAGGTCAACATTCACAGAAGGATTACCAGGACGTGTACTCAGAGCATGCACGGACCAACTGGCAAATGTCTTCACTGAAATGTTCAACCTCTCCTTGACCGAGTCTGTAATACCTGCATGTTTCAAGTAGACCACCATAGTCCCTGTGCCCAAGAAAGCGAAGGTAACCTGCCTAAATGACTACCGCCCCATAGCACTCACGTCGGTAGCCATGAAGTGCTTTGAAAGGCTGGTCATGGCTCACATCAACAGCATCCTCCCGGAAACCCTAGACCCACTCCAATTTGCCCTACCGCACCAACAGATACACAGATGACGGAATCTCAATCGCACTCCACACTGCCCTTTCCCACCTGGACAAAAGGAACATATATGTGAGAATGCTATTCATTGACTACAGCTCAGCGTTCAACACCATAGTGCCCACAATGCTAAACACTAAGTTAAGGACCCAAGGACTAAACACCTCCCTCTGCAACTGGATCCTGGACTTCCTGACGGGCCGCCCCCAGGTGGTAAGGGTAGGCAACAACACATCTGCCACGCTGTACCTCAACACGGTGGTCCCTCAGGGGTGCGTGCTCAGTCCCCTCCTGTACTCCCTGTTCACTCATGACTGCATGGCCAGGCACGACTTCAACACCATCATTAAGTTTGCTGATGACAACAGTGGTAGGCCCGATCACCGACAACGATGAGACAACCTACAGCGAGGAGTTCAGAGACCTGGCCGTGTGATGCCAGGACAACAACCTCTCCCTCAATGTGAGCAAGACAAAAGGAGATGATCGTGGACTACAGGAAAAGGAGGACCGTACAGGCCCCCATTACGTGGAGCAGGTTGAGAGCTTCAAGTTCCTTGGTGTCCACATCACCAAACGAACTATCATGGTCCAAACACACCAAGACAGTCGTGAAGAGGACACGACAAAACCTATTCCCCCTCTGGAGACTGAAAAGATTTGAAAAGATTTGGCATGGGTCCTCAAAAGGTTCTACAGCTGCACCATCGAGAGCATCCTGACATCCAGGACCCGGTGTCAGACAAGACCCCAAAAAATTTACAAGACTCCATGTCAAGCTGTACCAGAGTTCCAAGTCTAGATCCAAAAGGCTCCTTAACAGCTTCTACCCCAAAGCCATAAGACTGCTGAACAATTCATCAAATGGCTAATATTATCTTAACTCTCTTTCTTGAACTGCATTGTGGGTTGAGAGCTTTTAAGTAAAACATATCACGATAAGGTTGTATTCGGCGCATAGTTAAGTAAAGGTCCATCTGTTCTGTAAACAGAATATATCTGTCCAGAATTGGAATGTCAGTGTACTTTCTCATTTGACTGGAATTGACCACAACCCTGATATTCCCAAAGTGTCTCCTCTCCTCTCCTCTCCTCTCCTCTCCTCTCCTCTCCTCTCCTCTCCTCTCCTCTCCTCTCCTCTCCTCTCCTCTCCTCTCCTCTCCTCTCCTCTCCTCTCCTCTCCTCTCCTCTCCTCTCCTCTCCTCTCCTCTCCTCTCCTCTCCTCTCCTGTATGTTGAGCAGGGCAGTCTGCAGTATACTATGTGCTAGCCTAGCCTAGTGTTAGCGTGCTGTGAGAGGTTATTAAGCAGAGAGAGCTGAAAGGAGGATGTATACTATGCCTCATTGTTCCAGCCACAGACACAGACACTGAGCTGGATGATGTATACTATGCCTCATTGTTCCAGCCACAGACACAGACACTGAGCTGGAGGATGTATACTCTGCCTTGTTGCTACAGACACAGACACAGACACTGAGCTGGAGGATGTATACTGTGCCTCATTGTTCCAGCCACAGACACAGACACTGAGCTGGAGGATGTATACTCTGCCTTGTTGCTACAGACACAGACACAGAGCTGGATGATGTATACTCTGCCTTGTTGCTACAGACACAGACACTGAGCTGGAGGATGTATACTCTGCCTTGTTGCTACAGACACAGACACAGAGCTGGATGATGTATACTCTGCCTTGTTGCTACAGACACCCTACGTCGATCTTTCCTACAGGCACAATCGCTCTGATTGCTACTTCCGTGCTTAATTGGGCAAAACAGCAAAGAGGCACAGAATGCCTTATCTAAAGCTTTACATGTATCTCCTACAGTACAGCTCAGTTTAATGATGAAGGAGCTGTATCCTGCAGCCAAAAGAGATCTGAAATAGATTTCCCCCGAGCTCACAGAGTGGATACGCAACCCACAGACACATACGTATATGCAAGCAGAAGCACTGACGGACACGCACACAAACTATACACAGGAAGACTTGAATCACGCTGTCACATGGCTTCTGGAGGAAAATGGTGGGCGTTTCTATGGCAGCTGCGTCCATGGAGGAGAGAGGAAACGTGGTAATCAGGGATAGGAGGAGGAAAGAGGGATGAAAGGAGCGATAGAGGGAGGGAGGATATGCGGTAATGGGGTTAATCAGGCTGAAGAGGGGACGAGGGATGAGAGAGGGAGGGATGGATCATGGAAGGAGGGATTGAGAGAAGGTGTGAGATAAGTGCTTTGCTTTCATCTGACTTACCTGATGAGAGGATGAGACCCAGAGAGGTTAGAGGAAGAGAGAGAGAGAGAGAGAGAGAGGGATGGAGGGAGATAGAGAAGGAGGGAGAGCCAGAGAGAGAGAAAGAAGGAGGCATGGAGGGAGGAAGGGAGAGAGAGAGAGAAAGAAAGAGTTGACTAATCTGATGAGGGGATGAAACCCAGGGAGGTTGGAGGTTCATTCATCCTGTCACCACTACTACTGTCCACCACATAACCTCTGGGGGAGAGTGAGAGAGTAGGAGAGAGTAGAGGGGAGGGAGGGAAGGAGGGAGGGAGGAGAGAGAGGGGGAGGGACAAGGGAGAGAGAGATAGCAAGAGACAGAGAGAGTGAGAGGGGAGAGAGGGTGGAGAGGAGGAATGGCAGAGTGAAAGGTAAGGACAGAGGGGGTAGAGAGAAAGAGAGAGAGATAATCTTGCTATTGAGAAAGGCCGCCGTAGGCAGACCTGGCTCTCAAGAGGAGACAGGCTATGTGTACACTGCCCACAAAATGAGGTGGAAACTGAGCTGCACTTCCTAACCTTCTGCCAAATGTATCACCGTATTAGAGGCACATATTTCTCTCAGTTACACAGACCCACCAAAAATTTGAAAACAAATCCAATTTTGATAAACTCCCATATCTACTGGGTGAAATACCACAGTGTGCCATCACAGCAGCAAGATGTGTGACCTGTTGCCACAAGAAAAGGGCAACCAGTGAAGAACAAACACTGTTGTAAATACAACTCATATTTATGTTTATTTATTCTCCCTTTTGTACTTTAACCATTTGCACATCGTTACAACACTGTATACACATAATATGACATTTGAAATGTCTTTATTCTTTTGGAACTTTTGTGAGTGTAATTTTTACTGTTCATTTTGTTTTGGCATTTCACTTGCTTTGGGAATGTAAACATCTGTTTCCCACGCCAATCAAGGCCCTTAAATTGAAATTGAATTGAATTAAGAGAGAGAGTAAGGGATAGCCGGGGGGGGGGGGGGGGGGGCTCAGAGAGAGAGAGAGAGGGGGGAGGGGGGAGAGGGAAGTCCGGGGGGTGGGGGGGGGGGGCTCAGAGAGAGAGAGTAAGGGATAGCCGGGGGGGGGGGGGCTCAGAGAGAGAGAGAGATAGAGAGAGGGAAGGCCGGGGGGGCTCAGAGAGAGAGAGAGATAGAGGGAGAGGGAAGGCCGGGGGGGGGGGCTCAGAGAGAGAGAGAGGGAAGGCCGGGAGGGGGGGGGGGGCTCAGAGAGAAAGTGAGAGAAAGAGAGAGAAAGAGAGAGAAAGAGAGAGAGAGAGAGAGAGAGAGAGGGTGGGGAGGAGGTATGGCAGAGAGAGAGAGAGAGAGAGGGGGGGGGGGGCTCAGAGAGAGAGAGAGGGAAGGCCGGGGGGGGGGGGGGGGGGGCTTAGAGAGAAAGCGAGAGAAAGAGAGAGAGAGAGAGAGAGAGAGAGGGTGGGGAGGAGGTATGGCAGAGAGAGAGAGAGAACAGCAAGGTTAGAACAAGGTTACGACAGACAGAATTATAATATAATTACCAGGAGCAGTCCACTAGAGACTCTGTCACCACAGCACAGGGCTCATCAAGATAAATACACACTGGAGACCCTGTCACCACAGCACAGGGCTCATCAAGATAAATACACACTAGAGACTCTGTCACCACAGCACAGGGCTCATCAAGATAAATACACACTGGAGACTCTGTCACCACAGCACAGGGCTCATCAAGATAAATACGCACTAGAGACTCTGTCACCACAGGGCTCATCAAGATAAATACACACTAGAGACTCTGTCACCACAGCACAGGGCTCATCAAGATAAATACACACTGGAGACTCTGTCACCACAGCACAGCGCTCATCAAGATAAATACACACTAGAGACTCTGTCACCACAGCACAGGGCTCATCAAGATAAATACACACTGGAGACTCTGTCACCACAGCACAGGGCTCATCAAGATAAATACGCACTAGAGACTCTGTCACCACAGCACAGGGCTCATCAAGATAAATACACACTAGAGACTCTGTCACCACAGGGCTCATCAAGATAAATACACACTAGAGACTCTGTCACCACAGCACAGGGCTCATCAAGATAAATACACACTAGAGACTCTGTCACCACAGCACAGGGCTCATCAAGATAAATACACACTAGAGACTCTGTCACCACAGGGCTCATCAAGATAAATACACACTAGAGACTCTGTCACCACAGGGCTCATCAAGATAAATACACACTAGAGACTCTGTCACCACAGGGCTCATCAAGATAAATACACACTAGAGACTCTGTCACCACAGGGCTCATCAAGATAAATACACACTAGAGACTCTGTCACCACAGCACAGGGCTCATCAAGATAAATACACACTGGAGACTCTGTCACCACAGCACAGGGCTCATCAAGATAAATACGCACTAGAGACTCTGTCACCACAGGGCTCATCAAGATAAATACACACTAGAGACTCTGTCACCACAGGGCTCATCAAGATAAATACACACTAGAGACTCTGTCACCACAGGGCTCATCAAGATAAATACACACTAGAGACTCTGTCACCACAGCACAGGGCTCATCAAGATAAATACGCACTAGAGACTCTGTCACCACAGGGCTCATCAAGATAAATACACACTAGAGACTCTGTCACCACAGCACAGGGCTCATCAAGATAAATACACACTGGAGACTCTGTCACCACAGCACAGGGCTCATCAAGATAAATACACCCTTTAGATTCTACCCATCAGAGCGTACATTAGATTGTACACCAACCTGTTTGCTCTTACAGACAGTGAGTCACATGGACATGGCTTGTTATATAAAGCAGACAGACAGGCATCAAGACATTCAGTTACTGTTCCTTTGAACGTCTAAATGGCACAAAACAAGACCACCTAAGCAACTTTGAGCGCGCTGTGATCATCGGTGTAAGACGCGCCAGTTCTAGTACCTCAGAAATGGCCGGCCTCCTTGGCTTTTCACGCACGACAGTGTCTTGGGTTTACCGAGAATGGTGCGACAAACAAACAAAAAAACATCTAGTCAGAAGCAGTCCTGTGGGAGAAAACAGCTTGGTAATGAGAGAAGTGTGAGGAGAATGGAAAGAGTCACGCAGGCTAACAGGCGGAAACAAACAGGCTAATAACAGCGCAGTAGAACAGTGGTCTGCAGAACGACATCTCAGAACACACAACTCGTCGGTCCTTGTCATGGATTGGCTACTGCAGCAGACGACCACACCGGGTTCCTATCAGATAAAGACAAGAAGAAACGGCTCCAGTGGGCACATGATCACCAACACTGGACAACTGAAAACATCGACCGGAGATGAGGAGATGAGGCTACTGGAGATGTTCCAATCCGGTCATCATTGACACAACTGTTCTGGTGTCTGAAGCAGTCAGTCTGTCTACGGTAAGCAGTCGGGTCTGTCTGCAGTTAAGTCGGTCTGTCTACGGTAAGCAGTCGGGTCTGTCTGCAGTTAAGTCGGTCTGTCTACGGTAAGCAGTCAGTCTGTCTGCGGTAAGCAGTCGGTCTGTCTGCGATAAGCAGTCGGTCTGTCTACAGTAAGCAGTCGGTCTGTCTGCGATAAGCAGTCGGTCTGTCTACAGTAAGCAGTCGGTCTGTCTGCGATATGCAGTCGGTCTGTCTGCGGTAAGCAGTCGGTCTGTCTGCGGTAAGCAGTCGGTCTGTCTGCGATAAGCAGTCGGTCTGTCTACAGTAAGCAGTCGGTCTGTCTGCGATAAGCAGTCGGTCTGTCTGCGGTAAGCAGTCGGTCTGTCTGCGGTAAGCAGTCGGTCTGTCTACAGTAAGCAGTCGGTCTGTCTGCGGTAAGCAGTCGGTCTGTCTGCGGTAAGCAGTCGGTCTGTCTACAGTAAGCAGTCGGTCTGTCTGCGGTAAGCAGTCGGTCTGTCTACAGTAAGCAGTCGGTCTGTCTACGGTAAGCAGTCGGTCTGTCTGCGGTAAGCAGTCGGTCTGTCTACAGTAAGCAGTCGGTCTGTCTGCAGTAAGCAGTCGGTCTGTCTACAGTAAGCAGTCGGTCTGTCTGCGGTAAGCAGTCGGTCTGTCTACAGTAAGCAGTCGGTCTGTCTGCGATAAGCAGTCAGTCTGTCTGCGATAAGCAGTCGGTCTTTCTACGTTAAGCAGTCGGTCTGTCTGCGGTAAGCAGTCGGTCTGTCTGCGATAAGTAGTCGGTCTGTCTGCGATAAGCAGTCGGTCTGTCTACAGTAAGCAGTCGGTCTGTCTACAGTAAGCAGTCGGTCTGTCTACGGTAAGCAGTCGGTCTGTCTACAGTAAGCAGTCGGTCTGTCTACGGTAAGCAGTCGGTCTGTCTGCGGTAAGCAGTCGGTCTTTCTGCGATAAGCAGTCGGTCTGTCTGCGATAAGCAGTCGGTCTGTCTACAGTAAGCAGTCGGTCTGTCTGCGATAAGCAGTCGGTCTGTCTACAGTAAGCAGTCGGTCTGTCTGCGATAAGCAGTCGGTCTGTCTACAGTAAGCAGTCGGTCTGTCTACAGTAAGCAGTCGGTCTGTCTACAGTAAGCAGTCGGTCTGTCTACAGTAAGCAGTCGATCTGTCTGCGGTAAGCAGTCGGTCTGTCTACAGTAAGCAGTCAGTCTGTCTGCGGTAAGCAGTCGGTCTGTCTACAGTAAGCAGTCGGTCTGTCTGCGATAAGCAGTCGGTCTGTCTACAGTAAGCAGTCGGTCTGTCTACAGTAAGCAGTCGGTCTGTCTACAGTAAGCAGTCGGTCTGTCTACGGTAAGCAGTCGGTCTGTCTGCGGTAAGCAGTCGGTCTGTCCACAGTAAGCAGTCGGTCTGTCTACAGTAAGCAGTCGGTCTGTCTACGGTAAGCAGTCGGTCTGTCTACAGTAAGCAGTCGGTCTGTCTGCGGTAAGCAGTCGGTCTGTCTGCGATAAGCAGTCGGTCTGTCTACGGTAAGCAGTCGGTCTGTCTACAGTAAGCAGTCGGTCTGTCTACGATAAGCAGTCGGTCTGTCTACAGTAAGCAGTCGGTCTGTCTGCGAAAAGCAGTCGGTCTGTCTACAGTAAGCAGTCGGTCTGTCTACAGTAAGCAGTCGGTCTGTCTACGGTAAGCAGTCGGTCTGTCTACAGTAAGCAGTCGGTCTGTCTACAGTAAGCAGTCGGTCTGTCTGCGGTAAGCAGTCGGTCTTTCTGCGATAAGCAGTCGGTCTGTCTGCGATAAGCAGTCGGTCTGTCTACAGTAAGCAGTCGGTCTGTCTACGGTAAGCAGTCGGTCTGTCTACGATAAGCAGTCGGTCCGTCTACAGTAAGCAGTCGGTCTGTCTGCGAAAAGCAGTCGGTCTGTCTACAGTAAGCAGTCGGTCTGTCTACGTTAAGCAGTCGGTCTGTCTACAGTAAGCAGTCGGTCTGTCTACAGTAAGCAGTCGGTCTGTCTGCGGTAAGCAGTCGGTCTTTCTGCGATAAGCAGTCGGTCTGTCTGCGATAAGCAGTCGGTCTGTCTGCGGTAAGCAGTCGGTCTGTCTACGGTAAGCAGTCGGTCTGTCTACAGTAAGCAGTCGGTCTGTCTACAGTAAGCAGTCGGTCTGTCTACAGTAAGCAGTCGGTCTGTCTACAGTGAGCAGTCGGTCTGTCTACAGTAAGCAGTCGGTCTGTCTACAGTAAGCAGTCGATCTGTCTAAGGTAAGCAGTCGGTCTGTCTACAGTAAGCAGTCGGTCTGTCTACAGTAAGCAGTCAGTCTGTCTGCGATAAGCAGTCGGTCTGTCTACAGTAAGCAGTCGGTCTGTCTACAGTAAGCAGTCGGTCTGTCTACAGTAAGCAGTCGGTCTGTCTACAGTAAGCAGTCGGTCTGTCTGCAGTAAGCAGTCGGTCTGTCTACGGTAAGCAGTCGGTCTGTCTACAGTAAGCAGTCGGTCTGTCTGCGATAAGCAGTCGGTCTGTCTACGGTAAGCAGTCGGTCTGTCTACGGTAAGCAGTCGGTCTGTCTGCGGTAAGCAGTCGGTCTGTCTACAGTAAGCAGTCGGTCTGTCTACAGTAAGCAGTCGGTCTGTCTGCGGTAAGCAGTCGGTCTGTCTACGGTAAGCAGTCGGTCTGTCTGCGATAAGCAGTCGGTCTGTCTACAGTAAGCAGTCGGTCTGTCTACAGTAAGCAGTCGGTCTGTCTGCGGTAAGCAGTCGGTCTGTCTACAGTAAGCAGTCGGTCTGTCTACAGTAAGCAGTCGGTCTGTCTACAGTAAGCAGTCGGTCTGTCTGCGATAAGCAGTCTGTCTGTCTGTCTGTCTGTCTGTCTGTCTGTCTGTCTGTCTGTCTGTCTGTCTGTCTGTCTGTCTGTCTGTCTGTCTCTCTCTCTCTATTTAATTCAGCTTTGAACGTATTGTTCTTACATTAATTGATTCATAGTTGAGTTAAACTTGTTTCTACTTGATACGAGAACATTTCTCTGAAATGTACTGTATGTAGGTGGCATCTACAAGCTACCCTGTAGCACAGTGTTCAGTGGGGTCTACCCTGTAGTACAGTGTCCGGTGGGTTCTACCCTGTAGCACAGTGTCCAGTGGGTTCTACCCTGTAGCACAGTGTCCAGTGGGTTCTACCCTGTAGCACAGTGTTCAGTGGGGTCTACCCTGTAGTACAGTGTCCAGTGGGGTCTACCCTGTAGCACAGTGTCCGGTGGGGTCTACCCTGTAGCACAGTGTCCGGTGGGGTCTACCCTGTAGCACAGTGTCCGGTGGGTTCTACCCTTGTAGTACAGTGTCCAGTGGGGTCTACCCTGTAGTACAGTGTCCGGTGGGTTCTACCCTGTAGTACAGTGTCCAGTGGGTTCTACCCTTGTAGTACAGTGTCCAGTGGGGTCTACCCTGTAGCACAGTGTCCGGTGTGGTCTACCCTGTAGTACAGTGTCCGGTGAGTTCTACCCTGTAGTACAGTGTCCGGTGGGTTCTACCCTGTAGCACAGTGTACGGTGGGTTCTACCCTGTAGCACAGTGTCCGGTGGGTTCTACCCTGTAGCACAGTGTCCGGTGGGGTCTACCCTGTAGCACAGTGTCCAGTGGGGTCTACCCTGCAGTACAGTGTCCGGTGGGTTCTACCCTGTAGTACAGTGTCCAGTGGGTTCTACCCTGTAGTACAGTGTCCAGTGGGTTCTACCCTGTAGTACAGTGTCCAGTGGGTTCTACCCTGTAGTACAGTGTCCAGTGGGTTCTACCCTGTAGTACAGTGTCCGGTGGGGTCTACCCTGTAGCACAGTGTCCGGTGGGTTCTACCCTGTAGCACAGTGTCCGGTGGGGTCTACCCTGTAGTACAGTGTCCGGTGGGTTCTACCCTGTAGTACAGTGTCCAGTGGGTTCTACCCATGTAGTACAGTGTCCAGTGGGGTCTACCCTGTAGTACAGTGTCCAGTGGGTTCTACCCTGTAGTACAGTGTCCGGTTTGTTCTACCCTGTAGTACAGTGCCCAGTGGGTTCTACCCTGTAGCACAGTGCCCAGAGTGGTCTACCCTGTAGTACAGTGTCCGGTGGGGTCTACCCTGTAGTACAGTGTCCAGTGGGGTCTACCCTGTAGTACAGTGTCCAGTGGGTTCTACCCTGTAGCACAGTGCCCAGTGTCCTGTAACTATTCAGGTAACAAGAGACTAGAGTTAATGTATCTGCTATTGAGAGACTCTTGGTGTTTAATGGGTCTCTATGTTACTCTCTCCAGCTCTGTTTAATGGGTCTCTATGTTACTCTCTCCAGCTCTGTTTAATGGGTCTCTATGTTACTCTCTCCAGCTCTGTTTAATGGGTCTCTATGTTACTCTCTCCAGTCTGTTTAATGGGTCTCTATGTTACTCTCTCTTCTCCAGTCTTCCCCTCCCCCCTTTCCTCTCCTCTCCTCCCCCTCTCCTTCCCCATACACTCCTCTCCTCCCCCTTCCCCTCCCCTCCACTCCTCTCCCCCTTCTCCTCTCCCCCCCTGTCCCCTCCCTTAGCCTTTTATCTGCATTCTAAATGTTACCCTATTCCTTATATGGTGAACTCCTTTTGACCAGGCCCCGAAGGGCTCTGATCTAAAGTAGTACCCTTTTATAGGGAATAGGGTTCCATTTGGGTCTTTGTTGCTCTCCTCATTTCCTCTCCTCCCTCCTTCCTAAGCCTTTTATCCGTCCGATGCAGCGACTCTTCTCCTTTCTGCTCCGCTAGCAGCTCAATGGCTGTAATCTAGGCCAGAGAGGCCTATTCAGACTGAATACACACACACACACACACACGCACACGCACACGCGCACGCGCACACGCACACGCACACGCACACGCACACGCACACACACACACACACACACACACACACACACACACACACACACACACACACACACAACATATAATATAGAAGAAAGCATCCCTTACCCCTCAGACAAAAACATTGTGAGAGATAAATGTTTATACTGCCCTATATATTTCCCTGAGAAACGACCTGATGTAATTCTGTACAGCTTCATACAAATAACAACTTAAAGTCTCAACGAAGACTGCGTTAACCCTTTATACGGCCTTCAAAGGTGCTTCACAAATAATTTGTATGCAAACGATTGAGGTAAGCATGAAGGTCCATACCCTTCCCAGTGCTGTAGAATCGGCACAATTAATTATCAAGTAGTAAGACAGTTTGGTAGGGGTATATTATGGTATACTATGGTAAGACAGTATGGTAGGGGTATATTATAGTATACTATGGTAAGACAGTATGGTAGGGGTATAGTATGGTATACTATGGTAAGACAGTATGGTAGGGGTATAGTATGGTAAGACAGTATGGTGGGAGTATATTATAGTATACTATGGTAAGACAGTATGGTAGGGGTATAGTATGGTATACTATGGTAAGACAGTATGGTAGGGGTATAGTATAGTATACTATGGTAAGACAGTATGGTATGGTATACTATGGTAAGACAGTATGGTAGGGGTATAGTATGGGAAGACAGTATGGTAGGGTATATTATAGTATACTATGGTAAGACAGTATGGCAGGGGTATAGTATACTATGGCAAGAAAGTATGGTATGGATATAGTATGGTAAGACAGTATGGTAGGGGTATAGTATAGTATACTATGGTAAGACAGTATGGTAGGGGTAAAGTATGGTATACTATGGTAAGACAGTATGGTAGGGGTATAGTATGGTAAGACAGTGTGGTAGGGGTATATTATAGTATACTATGGTAAGACAGTATGGTATGGGTATAGTATAGTATACTATGGTAAGACAGTATGGTAGGGGTATAGTATGGTAAGACAGTATGGTATGGATATATTATAGTATACTATGGTAAGACAGTATGGTAGGGGTATAGTATAGTATACTATGGTAAGACAGTATGGTAGGGGTATAGTATGGTATACTATGGTAAGACAGTATGGTAGGGGTATAGTATGGCAAGACAGTATGGTGGGGGTATATTATAGTATACTATGGTAAGACAGTATGGTAGGGGTATAGTAAGGTATACTATGGTAAGACAGCATGGTGGGAGTATATTATAGTATACTATGGTAAGACAGTATGGTAGGGGTATAGTATGGTATACTATGTTAAGACAGTATGGTAGGGGTATAGTATGGTAAGACAGTATGTTAGGGGTATATTATAGTATACTATGGTAAGACAGTATGGTAGGGGTATATTATAGTATACCATGGTAAGACAGTATGGTAGGGGTATATTATAGTATACTATGGTAAGACTTTATGGTGGGGGTATATTATAGTATACTATGGTAAGACAGTATGGTAGGGGTATAGTATGGTATACTATGGTAAGACAGTATGGTAGGGGTATATTATAGTATACTATGGTAAGACAGTATGGTAGGGGTATATTATAGTATACAATGGTAAGACGGTACGGTAGGGGTATAGTATGGTAAGACAGTATGGTAGGGGTATATTATAGTATTCTATGGTAAAACAGTATGGTAGGGGTATATTATAGTATACAATGGTAAGACGGTACGGTAGGGGTATATTATAGTATACTATGGTAAGACAGTATGGTAGGGGTATATTATAGTATACTATGGTAAGACAGTATGGTAGGGGTATAGTATGGTATACTATGGTAAGACAGTATGGTAGGGGTATAGTATGGTAAGACAGTATGGTGGGGGTATATTTTAGTATACCATGGTAAGACAGTATGGTAGGGGTACAGTATTGTAAGACGGGGGTATATTATAGTATACTATGGTAAAACAGTGTCTGTCTTTTCTCCCAAAGTTTCCCTTTAATCTCTTCGCTTCCCTGTTTTAAGGTTTCGCTTATTTTCCCCAGTGTATTTACCCCTGTGTTTCCTGTCTCTCTGTGTATTTATCCCTGTGTTTCCTGTCTCTCTGTGTATTTATCCCTGTGTTTCCTGTCTCTCTGTGTATTTATCCCTGTGTTTCCTGTTTCTCTGTGTATTTATCCCTGTTTCCTGTCTCTCTGTGTATTTATCCCTGTGTTTCCTGTCTCTCTGTGTATTTATCCCTGTGTTTCCTGTTTCTCTGTGTATTTATCCCTGTGTTTCCTGTCTCTCTGTGTATTTATCCCTGTGTTTCCTGTCTCTCTGTGTATTTATCCCTGTGTTTCCTGTCTCTCTGTGTATTTATCCCTGTGTTTCCTGTCTCTCTGTGTATTTATCCCTGTGTTTCCTGTCTCTCGGTGTATTTATCCCTGTGTTTCCTGTCTCTCTGTGTATTTATCCCTGTGTTTCCTGTCTCTCGGTGTATTTATCCCTGTGTTTCCTGTCTCTCTGTTCATTTATCCCTGTGTTTCCTGTCTCTCTGTTTATTTATCCCTGTGTTTCCTGTCTCTCTGTTTATTTATCCCTGTGTTTCCTGTCTCTGTGTATTTATCCCTGTGTTTCCTGTCTCTGTGCCAGTTCATCTTGTATGTTTCCAAGTCAACCAGCGTTTTTCCCGTTCTCCTGCTTTTCTATTCTCCTTTTTCTAGTCCTCCCGGTTTTGACCCTTGCCTGTTTCTGGACTTTGTACCCGCCTGCCTGACCAATCTGCCTGTCTTGACCACGAGCCTGTCTGCCACTCTGTACCTCCTGGACTCTGATCTGGTTTTGACCTTTTTGCCTGCCCACGACCATTCTCTTGCCTACTCCTTTGGATTAATAAACATTGTAAGACTTCAACCGTCTGCCTCCTGTGTCTGCATTTGGGTCTCGCCTTGTGCCTTGATAAATGTGGTTTAAACTCCCTCAAGCCCATGCCTCCACCAATCTAATGCTTTGGATTTGTGGGAAGTAATGAACGAGTGTACACTTCAGGAGAAAGGAGATATTAGTGGGACTAAACACACATGCTTCCTTTGGAAATGATGTCTCAATGTTGGAGTGTTGGAGTGTTGGAGGGTTGGAGTGTTGGAGGGTTGGAGTGTTGGAGGGTTGGAGGGTTGGAGTGTCGGAGGGTCGGAGTGTCGGAGTGTCGGAGTGTCGGAGGGTTGGAGTGTTGGAGGGTTGGAGTGTTGGAGGGTTGGAGGGTTGGAGTGTCGGAGTGTCGGAGTGTCGGAGGGTCGGAGTGTCGGAGGGTCGGAGTGTTGGAGGGTTGGAGTGTTGGAGGGTCGGAGTGTCGGAGTGTCGGAGGGTCGGAGTGTCGGAGGGTCGGAGTGTCGGAGTGTCGGAGTGTTGGAGTGTTGCCCCTGGCTATAAAAAAAACAACATTGTGTCGTCTGGTTTGCGTAATATAAATATTTAGAAATGATTTAAACTTTTCATTTTAAATACTTAAGTTTATTTAAAACCAAATACTTGAAGACTTTTACTCAAGTAATATTTTACTGAGTGACTTTCACTTTTACCTGAGTCATTTTCTGTGAAGGTGTCTTTACTTTAACTCAAGTATGACAAATGGGTAGTTTTTCCACCACTGGGTCACACACTGCCTGGCTGCTGTGAGGTGCTCTGTCTGTTTCCATGGTAGCTAGCCCCTATCCAGCCTGAGCTCTGACTTACAGGACTGTCACACTCATTCTCTCTCTCTGACACATTCTCTCACTCCCTCTAATTCTCTCTATCCTCTCTCACCCATCTCTCTCTCTCTCTCTCTCTCTCTCTCTCTCTCTCTCTCTCTCTTTCTTTCTCTAATTTTCTGTCTCTCTTTCAATCACAATCGGCAGCATTCTGTCCCTCCCTTTCTCGCTCTGTCCCCTTTTTTTGTCCCTCTCTCTCTCTTTTCTCTCTCTCTTTCTCGTTCTGGCTCCTATCTGTCCTTCTCTCTCTCTCCCCCATCACTCACACATTCTCTTCCTCCATTAGCTTCTTTGTGTTTTTAATACACATCTTCAACACCAGATGGCGGCGTTGTTACAAAGTGTACCTCTGACAGTAAATACTGTATCTGTGACTACAGAGTTGTTGTAACTGATAACTTGTAAATGTTTTCTCTCTTTACAGATCAGAGGGTTTCTAGCTTGATATGACAACGTTTTTCCTGCCAGTCTGGTGTTCGATAATTGCACCGCCTAACAACAAATCATAAATTCACACAAACTGTTTATTACCCTGCAGTGTTGAAGGGTTCAGATCCCATAAATCACACAAACCTGTGTGTGTGTGTGTGTGTGTGTGTGTGTGTGTGTGTGTGTGTGTGTGTGTGTGTGTGTGTGTGTGTGTGTGTGTGTGTTTGTGTGTGTGTGTGTGTGTGTGTCATTGGTTAGGAGCCAACACAACCGGGCAATCTCTTTCCCATCAGGCTTTGTGGCCTCCAGTGTTGAGCATTCTGATTTGGCTGCTGGGGAGGTACAGTAACCCTGAGGGTGAAAACAGAGAACCGGCAACCCCCCCCCCCCCTCTCTCTCTCTCTCTCTCTCTCTCTCTCTCTCTCTCTCTCTCTCTCTCTCTCTCTCTCTCTCTCTCTCTCTCAAAATGCTTTATTGACCTACAGCGCATTCGAAAAGTATTCAGATCCCTTGACCTTTTCAACATTTTGTTACGTCACAGCGTTATTCTAAAATTGATTAAATACATTTTTTCCTCACCAATCTACACACCATACCCCATAATGACAAAGCAAAATCTGTTTTTTCTAATTAAATCCAATGTATTTATATAGCCCTTCTTACATCAGCTGATATCTCAAAGTGCTGTACAGAAACCCAGCCTAAAACCCCAAACAGCAAGCAATGCAGGTCCGTGGGGCGACGCACAATTGGTATAGCGTCGTCCGGGTTAGGGAGGGTTTGGCCGGTAGGGATATCCTTGTCTCAGTATGTAAAAAAATAAAAAAATAATAATAATAATAATGTAATGAAATGTAAAAATGTAATAAAATGTATGCACTCTACTGTAAGTCGCTCTGGATAAGAGCGTCTGCTAAATGACTAAAATGTAAATGTAATGTGTAGAAGCACGGTGGCTAGGAAAAACTCCCTAGAAAGGCCAGAACCTAGGAAGAAACCTAGAGAGGAACCAGGCTATGAGGGGTGGCCAGTCCTCTTCTGGCTGTGCCGGGTGGAGATTATAACAGAACATGGCCAAGATGTTCAAATGTTCATAAATTACCAGCATGGTCAAATAATAATAATCACAGTGGCTGTCGCGGGTGCAACAGGTCAGCACCTCAGGAGTAAATGTCAGTTGACTTTTCATAGCCGATCATTAAGAGTATCTCTACCGCTCCTGCTGTCTCTAGACAGTTGAAAACAGCAGGTCTGGGACAGGTAGCACGTCCGGTGAACAGGTCAGGGTTCCATAGCCGCAGGCAGAACAGTTGAAACTGGAGCAGCAGCACGGCCAGGTGGACTGGGGACAGCAAGGAGTCATCATGCCAGGTAGTCCTGAGGCATGGTCCTGGGGCTCAGGTCCTCCGAGAGAGAGAAAGAAAGAGAGAAAGAGAGAATTAGAGAGTGCATATTTAAATTCACACAGGACACCGGATAAGGAGAAATCCTCCATATATAACAGACTGACCCTAGCCCCCCGACACATAAACTACTGCAGCATAAATACTGGAGGCTGAGACAGGAGGGGTCAGGAGACACTGTGGGCCCATCCGATGATACCTCCAGACAGGGCCAAACAGGCAGGATAATACCCCACCCACTTTGCCAAAGCACAGCCCCACACCACTAGAGGGATATCTTCAACCACCAACTTACCATCCTGAGACAAGGCCGAGTATAGCCCACAAAGATCTCCGCCATGGCACAACCCAAGGGGGACAGGACCCAGACAGGAAGATCACGTCAGTGACTCAACCCACTCAAGTGACGCACCCCTCCCAGGGACGGCATGGAAGAGCACCAGTAAGCCAGTGACTCAGCCTCTGTAATAGGGTTAGAGGCAGAGAATCCCAGTGTCCATTGAGATGTTTCTACAACTGCTGGCCGCCCGGCTAAGCTGAGCAATCGAGATGAAGGACCAAGAACCAGATGGTCACTCTGTCAGAGCTCCAGAGTTCCTCAGTGGAGATGGAAGAACCTTCCAGAAGGAAAAACATCTCTGCAGCACTCCACCAATCAGGCCTTTATGGTAGAGTGGCCAGACGGAAGCCACTCCTCAGTAAAAGCACATGGACCTCAGACCAAAGGTTTACCATCCAACAGGACACGACCCTAAGCACACAGCCAAGACAACGCAGGAGTGGCTTCGGGACAAGTCTCTGAATGTCCTTGAGTGGCCCAGCCAGAGCGCGGACTTGAACCCGATATAACATCTCTTGAGAGACCTGAAAATAGCTGTGCAGCAACGATCCCAATCCAACATGACAGAGCTTGAGAGGATCTGCAGAGAAGAATGGGAGAAACTCCACAAATACAGGTGTGCCAAGCTTGTAGCGTCATACCCAAGAAGACTCAAGGCTGTAATCACTGCTAAAGGTGCTTCAACAAAGTACTGAGTAAAAGGTCTGAATACTTATGTAAATGTGATAGTAAGGTACATTATGATAAGACAGTATGGTATGGGTATAGTATGGTATAGTATGATAAGACAGTATGGTATGGGTATAGTATGGTACATTATGATAAGACAGTATGGTAGGGGTATAGTATGGTACATTATGATAAGACAGTATGGTATGGGTATAGTATGGTATAGTATGATAAGACAGTATGGTATGGGTATAGTATGGTACATTATGATAAGACAGTATGGTAGGGGTATAGTATGGTACATTATGATAAGACAGTATGGTAGGGGTATAGTATGGTATAGTATGATAAGACAGTATGGTATGGAATAGTATGGTAAGCCAGTATGGTAGGGGTATAGTATGGTAAGACGGTATGGTTGTGGATTTAGTAAGGTAGATTATGATAAGACAGTATGGTTCGGGTATCGTAAGGTATAGTGTGGTACGGTAAGCCAGTATGGTAGGGGTATAGTAAGGTATAGTATGGTAAGACAGTATGGTAGGGGTATAGTAAGGTATAGTGTGTCAGTATGGTAGGGGTATAGTAAGGTATAGTATGGTAAGACAGTATGGTAGGGGTATAGTAAGGTATAGTATGGTAAGACAGTATGGTAGGGGTATAGTACGGAATAGTATGGTAAGACAGTATGGTATGGGTATAGTATGGTACATTATGATAAGACAGTATGGTAGGGGTATAGTATGGTACATTATGATAAGACAGTATGGTAGGGGTATAGTATGGTATAGTATGATAAGACAGTATGGTATGGAATAGTATGGTAAGCCAGTATGGTAGGGGTATAGTATGGTAAGACGGTATGGTTGTGGATTTAGTAAGGTAGATTATGATAAGACAGTATGGTTCGGGTATCGTAAGGTATAGTGTGGTACGGTAAGCCAGTATGGTAGGGGTATAGTAAGGTATAGTATGGTAAGACAGTATGGTAGGGGTATAGTATGGTAAGACAGTATGGTAGGGGTATAGTATGGTAAGACGGTATGGTAGGGGTATTGTAAGTTATGGTAAGACAGTATGGTAAGACGGTATGGTAGGGGTATAGTAAGGTATAGCATGGTAAGAGAGTTTGGTAAGACAGTATGGTAGGAGTATAGTACGGTATAGTAAGGTAAGACTGTATGGTAAGGATTTAGTAAGGTATAGAGAGTTTTGTAAGACAGTATGTGTAACGATATTCACTGAGATTCAGGAAGCAAGTTGAGGGACTGAGCGTTTAATAAATAAACGCAACATGTTACAAAACAAGAAACACGAACAGCACAAAGGAAGTGACATATATAGGGCAGGTAATCAAGTAGGTGAAGGAGACCAGGTGAGTGTCATTATGCGTTGATGCGCGTAACGATGGTGACAGATGTGCGCCATTACGAGCAGCCTGGTGACCTAGAGGCCGGAGAAGGAGCACACGTGACAATATGGTAGGGATATAGTAAGAAATATTAAGATGAGACAGTATGGTAGAGGTTAAGTAAGATATAGTACAGTAAGACAGTATGGTAGGGGTTAAGTAAGGTATAGTATGGTAAGCTAAGACAGTATGGTAGGGGTATATTATGGTATCGTATGGTAAGACAGTATGGTAAGACTGTATGGTAAGACAGTATGGTAGGGGTATAGTAAGGTATTAGACAGTATGGTAGGGGTATAGTAAGGTATTAGACAGTATGGTAGGGGTATAGTAAGGTATAGTAAGATAGTATGGTATGGGTGAAGTAAGGTATTAGACAGTATGGTAGGGGTATAGTAAGGTATTAGACAGTATGGTATGGGTATAGTAAGGTATTAGTCAGTATAGTAGGGGTATAGTAAGGTATAGTAAGATAGTATGGTAGGGGTATAGTAAGGTATTAGACAGTATGGTATGAGTATAGTAAGGTATTAGACAGTATGGTAGGGGTATAGTAAGGTATAGTAAGATAGTATGGTAGGGGTATAGTAAGGTATTAGACAGTATGGTAGGGGTATAGTAAGGTATAGTAAGATAGTATGGTATGGGTATAGTAAGGTATTAGACAGTATGGTAGGGGTATAGTAAGGTATAGTAAGATAGTATGGTAGGGGTATAGTAAGGTATTAGACAGTATGGTATGGGTATAGTAAAGTATTAGACAGTGTGGTAGGGGTATAGTAAGGTATTAGACAGTATGGTATGGGTATAGTAAGGTATTAGATAGTGTGGTAGGGGTATAGTAAGGTATTAGACAGTATGGTAGGGGTATAGTAAGGTATTAGACAGTATGGTAGGGGTATAGTAAGGTATTAGACAGTATGGTAGGGGTATAGTAAGGTATTAGACAGTAGGGTAGGGGTATAGTAAGGTATTAGACAGTATGGTAGGGGTACAGTAAGGTATTAGACAGTATGGTATGGGTACAGTAAGGTATTAGACAGTATGGTAGGGGTATAGTAAGGTATTAGACAGTATGGTATGGGTATAGTAAGGTATTAGACAGTATGGTATGGGTACAGTAAGGTATTAGACAGTATGGTATGGGTATAGTAAGGTATTAGACAGTATGGTAGGGGTACAGTAAGGTATTAGACAGTATGGTATGGGTACAGTAAGGTATTAGACAGTATGGTAGGGGTATAGTAAGGTATTAGACAGTATGGTATGGGTATAGTAAGGTATTAGACAGTATGGTATGGGTACAGTAAGGTATTAGACAGTATGGTATGGGTATAGTAAGGTATTAGACCGTATGGTAGGGGTACAGTAAGGTATTAGACAGTATGGTATGGGTATAGTAAGGTATTAGACAGTATGGTATGGGTATAGTAAGGTATTAGACAGTATGGTAGGGGTATAGTAAGGTATTAGACAGTATGGTATGGGTACAGTAAGGTATTAGACAGTATGGTATGGGGTATAGTAAGGTATTAGACAGTATGGTAGGGGTATAGTAAGGTATAGTAAGACAGTATGGTAGGGGTATAGTAAGGTATAGTAAGATAGTATGGTAGGGGTAGAGTAAGGTATAGTAAGATAGTATGGTAGGGGTATATTAAGACAGTATGGCAGGGGTAGAGTAATGTATTATACAGTAGGGTAGGGGTATAGTAATGTATTATACAGTAGGGTAGGGGTATAGTAATGTATTAGACAGTATGATAGGGGTATAGTAAGGTATTAGACAGTATGGTATGGGTATAGTAAGGTATAGTAAGATAGTATGGTAGGGGTATAGTAAGGTATAGTAAGATAGTATGGTAGGGGTATAGTAAGGTATAGTAAGATAGTATGGTATGGGTATAGTAAGGTATAGTAAGACAGTATGGTAGGGGTATAGTAAGGTATAGTAAGATAGTATGGTAGGGGTATAGTAAGGTATAGTAAGATAATATGGTAGGGGTATATTAAGACAGTATGGCAGGGGTATAGTAAGGTATAGTAAGATAGTATGGTAGGGGTATAGTAAGGTATAGTAAGATAATATGGTAGGGGTATATTAAGACAGTATGGCAGGGGTATAGTAAGGTATAGTAAGACAGTATGGTAGGGGTATAGTAAGGTACAGTAAGATAGTATGGTAGGGGTATAGTAAGGTATAGTAAGATAGTATGGTAGGGGTATATTAAGACAGTATGGCAGGGGTAGAGTAATGTATTATACAGTAGGGTAGGGGTATAGTAATGTATTATACAGTAGGGTAGGGGTATAGTAATGTATTAGACAGTATGGTAGGGGTATAGTAAGGTATTAGACAGTATGGTAGGGGTATAGTAAGGTATTAGACAGTATGGTAGGGGTATAGTAAGGTATAGTAAGACAGTATGGTAGGGGTATAGTAAGGTATAGTAAGATAGTATGGTAGGGGTATAGTAAGGTATAGTAAGATAATATGGTAGGGGTATATTAAGACAGTATGGCAGGGGTAGAGTAATGTATTATACAGTAGGGTAGGGGTATAGTAATGTATTATACAGTAGGGTAGGGTTATAGTAATGTATTAGACAGTATGGTAGGGGTATAGTAAGGTATAGTATGGTAAGACAGTATGGTAGGGGTATAGTAAGGTATAGTATGGTAAGACAGTATGGTAGGGGTATAGTAATGTATTATACAGTATGGTAGGGGTATATTAAGGTATAATAAGTCAGTATGGTAGGGGTATATTAAGGTATAGTAAGATAGTATGGTAGCGTTATATTAAGACAGTATGGTAGGGGTATAGTAAGGTATAGTAAGATAGTATGGTAGGGGTATATTAAGACAGTATGGTAGGGGTATAGTAAGGTATAGTAAGATAGTATGGTAGGGGTATATTAAGACAGTATGGTAGGGGTATAGTAAGGTATAGTAAGACAGTATGGTAGGGGTATAGTAAGGTATAGTAAGATAGTATGGTAGGGGTATAGTAAGGTATAGTAAGATAGCATGGTATGGGTATAGTAAGGTATAGTATGGTAAGACAGTATGGTAGGGGTATAGTAAGGTATGGTATGGTAAGACAGTATGGTAGGGGTATAGTAATGTATTATACAGTATGGTAGGGGTATAGTAAGGTATAGTATGGTAAGACAGTATGGTAGGGGTATAGTAAGGTATAGTACGTCAGTATGGTAGGGGTATAGTAAGGTATAGTATGGTAAGACAGTATGGTAGGGGCATAGTAAGGTATAGTATGGTAAGACAGTATGGTAGGGGTATAGTAAGGTATAGTATGGTAAGACAGTATGGTAGGGGTATAGTAAGGTATAGTATGGTAAGACAGTATGGTAGGGGTATAGTAAGGTATAGTGTGTCAGTATGGTAGGGGTATAGTAAGGTATAGTATGGTAAGACAGTATGGTAGGGGTATAGTAAGGTATAGTATGGTAAGACAGTATGGTAGGGGTATAGTACGGAATAGTATGGTAAGACAGTATGGTATGGGTATAGTATGGTACATTATGATAAGACAGTATGGTAGGGGTATAGTATGGTACATTATGATAAGACAGTATGGTAGGGGTATAGTATGGTATAGTATGATAAGACAGTATGGTATGGAATAGTATGGTAAGCCAGTATGGTAGGGGTATAGTATGGTAAGACGGTATGGTTGTGGATTTAGTAAGGTAGATTATGATAAGACAGTATGGTTCGGGTATCGTAAGGTATAGTGTGGTACGGTAAGCCAGTATGGTAGGGGTATAGTAAGGTATAGTATGGTAAGACAGTATGGTAGGGGTATAGTATGGTAAGACAGTATGGTAGGGGTATAGTATGGTAAGACGGTATGGTAGGGGTATTGTAAGTTATGGTAAGACAGTATGGTAAGACGGTATGGTAGGGGTATAGTAAGGTATAGCATGGTAAGAGAGTTTGGTAAGACAGTATGGTAGGAGTATAGTACGGTATAGTAAGGTAAGACTGTATGGTAAGGATATAGTAAGGTATAGAGAGTTTTGTAAGACAGTATGTGTAACGATATTCACTGAGATTCAGGAAGCAAGTTGAGGGACTGAGCGTTTAATAAATAAACGCAACATGTTACAAAACAAGAAACACGAACAGCACAAAGGAAGTGACATATATAGGGCAGGTAATCAAGTAGGTGAAGGAGACCAGGTGAGTGTCATTATGCGTTGATGCGCGTAACGATGGTGACAGATGTGCGCCACTACGAGCAGCCTGGTGACCTAGAGGCCGGAGAAGGAGCACACGTGACAATATGGTAGGGATATAGTAAGAAATATTAAGATGAGACAGTATGGTAGAGGTTAAGTAAGATATAGTACAGTAAGACAGTATGGTAGGGGTTAAGTAAGGTATAGTATGGTAAGCTAAGACAGTATGGTAGGGGTATATTACGGTATCGTATGGTAAGACAGTATGGTAAGACTGTATGGTAAGACAGTATGGTAGGGGTATAGTAAGGTATTAGACAGTATGGTAGGGGTATAGTAAGGTATTAGACAGTATGGTAGGGGTATAGTAAGGTATAGTAAGATAGTATGGTATGGGTATAGTAAGGTATTAGACAGTATGGTAGGGGTATAGTAAGGTATTAGACAGTATGGTATGGGTATAGTAAGGTATTAGACAGTATAGTAGGGGTATAGTAAGGTATAGTAAGATAGTATGGTAGGGGTATAGTAAGGTATTAGACAGTATGGTATGGGTATAGTAAGGTATTAGACAGTATGGTAGGGGTATAGTAAGGTATTAGACAGTAGGGTAGGGGTATAGTAAGGTATTAGACAGTATGGTAGGGGTACAGTAAGGTATTAGACAGTATGGTATGGGTACAGTAAGGTATTAGACAGTATGGTAGGGGTATAGTAAGGTATTAGACAGTATGGTATGGGTATAGTAAGGTATTAGACAGTATGGTATGGGTACAGTAAGGTATTAGACAGTATGGTATGGGTATAGTAAGGTATTAGACAGTATGGTAGGGGTACAGTAAGGTATTAGACAGTATGGTATGGGTACAGTAAGGTATTAGACAGTATGGTAGGGGTATAGTAAGGTATTAGACAGTATGGTATGGGTATAGTAAGGTATTAGACAGTATGGTATGGGTACAGTAAGGTATAGACAGTATGGTATGGGTATAGTAAGATAGTATGGTAGGGGTATATTAAGACAGTATGGCAGTGGTAGAGTAATGTATTATACAGTAGGGTAGGGGTATAGTAATGTATTAGACAGTATGATAGGGGTATAGTAAGGTATTAGACAGTATGGTATGGGTATAGTAAGGTATAGTAAGATAGTATGGTAGGGGTATAGTAAGGTATAGTAAGATAGTATGGTAGGGGTATAGTAAGGTATAGTAAGATAGTATGGTATGGGTATAGTAAGGTATAGTAAGACAGTATGGTAGGGGTATAGTAAGGTATAGTAAGATAGTATGGTAGGGGTATAGTAAGGTATAGTAAGATAATATGGTAGGGGTATATTAAGACAGTATGGCAGGGGTATAGTAAGGTATAGTAAGACAGTATGGTAGGGGTATATTAAGGTATAGTAAGATAGTATGGTAGGGGTATAGTAAGGTATAGTAAGATAGTATGGTAGGGGTATAGTAAGGTATAGTAAGATAATATGGTAGGGGTATATTAAGACAGTATGGCAGGGGTATAGTAAGGTATAGTAAGACAGTATGGTAGGGGTATAGTAAGGTATAGTAAGATAGTATGGTAGGGGTATAGTAAGGTATAGTAAGATAGTATGGTAGGGGTATAGTAAGGTATAGTAAGATAATATGGTAGGGGTATATTAAGACAGTATGGCAGGGGTATAGTAAGGTATAGTAAGACAGTATGGTAGGGGTATAGTAAGGTATAGTAAGATAGTATGGTAGGGGTATAGTAAGGTATAGTAAGATAATATGGTAGGGGTATATTAAGACAGTATGGCAGGGGTAGAGTAATGTATTATACAGTAGGGTAGGGGTATAGTAATGTATTATACAGTAGGGTAGGGGTATAGTAATGTATTAGACAGTATGGTAGGGGTATAGTAAGGTATAGTATGGTAAGACAGTATGGTAGGGGTATAGTAAGGTATAGTATGGTAAGACAGTATGGTAGGGGTATAGTAATGTATTATACAGTATGGTAGGGGTATATTAAGGTATAATAAGTCAGTATGGTAGGGGTATATTAAGGTATAGTAAGATAGTATGGTAGCGTTATATTAAGACAGTATGGTAGGGGTATAGTACGGTATAGTAAGATAGTATGGTAGGGGTATATTAAGACAGTATGGTAGGGGTATAGTAAGGTATAGTAAGATAGTATGGTAGGGGTATATTAAGACAGTATGGTAGGGGTATAGTAAGGTATAGTAAGATAGTATGGTAGGGGTATATTAAGACAGTATGGTAGGGGTATAGTAAGGTATAGTAAGACAGTATGGTAGGGGTATAGTAAGGTATAGTAAGATAGTATGGTAGGGGTATAGTAAGGTATAGTAAGATAGCATGGTATGGGTATAGTAAGGTATAGTATGGTAAGACAGTATGGTAGGGGTATAGTAAGGTATGGTATGGTAAGACAGTATGGTAGGGGTATAGTAATGTATTATACAGTATGGTAGGGGTATAGTAAGGTATAGTATGGTAAGACAGTATGGTAGGGGTATAGTAAGGTATAGTATGGTAAGACAGTATGGTAGGGGTATAGTACGGAATAGTATGGTAAGACAGTATGGTAGGGGTATAGTAAGGTATAATAAGACAGTATTGGAGGGGTAGAGTAAGGTATAGACCATTCTTTATGTCGTAATATGGACACCGTAAGGTACCTTACTCTACCCCTACCATACTGTCTTATTATACCTTACTATACCCCTACCGTAAGACAGTATGGTAGGGGTATAGTAAGGTATACTATGGTAAGACAGTATGGTATGGGTATAGTAAGGTATAATAAGACAGTATGGTAGGGGTATAGTAAGGTATAGTATGGTAAGACTGTAGCGTAGTGGCATAGTACGGTATAGTAAGACAGTATGGTAGCAGTGAGTTTCAGACCATTCTTTGTGTCGTAATATGGACACCGTGAGTTCTACAGCTCCCCCACAATAGTATGGCATTGGTTGAAGGTACACAACACACTCAGTAATCATGCCGTTATAGAGAACCATACACCAGATTTTTAACAGGGTCGTAAGCAATTTTGTTTTCAGAGTATTTTCTGTTTTCAGAGTAAGTCAAATTTTAGACGTCGTATTAAAACGAGACTATAGCGTCCATAAAATGACAATTGGACTTATACATGGAGCTTGTCAACCCCTCTGCCATGCACAATAATTGTATGTTAGTGTTGGGGTTGTTTTTTCAATGTGTTTCAAATGTTCTGTCATATGTAAATGTGATTTACAATAAAGCTTTTTGAATTTGAATATGAAAAGGCGGGATATCACGTCTCTGAAGGCAGACACATCAACAACAACATCAGACAGGCATCTTACGTCTTCGGGGGTGACCACATCTTTACCGAAGCTTCATCCGAGACGGTGTCCAGGGATGTTGGAGAACAGAGAGGCTGCTGGGAGCTGGGGGTGCCCTGCAGAGGTGGAGGAAGAGGAGGTGGTGGAAGAGTCTCCTGGTTCACAGGGTTTAGGTTTCTTCAGACAATGTCACCTCGTCACAAAGTTGTCAAATCCCAGAGCAGAGTTCACTAGCAACTGGGGAGAGAGAGAGGGGTGGGGGGTGGGTGAGAGAGAGAGATAGGGGGGAGAGACAGGAGGGATGGAGAGAGAGATACAGAGAGAGAGAGGGAGAGAGAGGGAGAGAGAAGGTGCAAGCGAGAGACAGAGAGAGAGAGAGAGAGAGAGAGAGAGAGAGAGAGAGGTGGAGTGTGAGAGTGTGTCCAGGAGGGAGGAAGGAGAGAGGGAAAGGGAGATGGATGGAGAGAGAAATAAATAATGCATTTAGCGTAAGAACCACTGCTAAATTGGACATGAAAGTACATTTCTTTGCCTCTAGCTAAACACATAGAGTAGCAAAACAACCCAGTTTCATTATGGTGATGAGTGTCGTTCGTTGGGTTCAGTCTGCTGTCGTGACTTGACTTGAACATTAATCTGAGGACTGTTATTTATCTTATCCACTAACTATGTTGTTGCCGCAATAATTCATCATGTAACAATTAACTCATTAGGATCTGGGGCACCACGAGAGAGGTTCTTTAAAGAGTTACTATCTTCCGAATGAAACCCTAAAAGGTCTTTACCTATCACATCTATCACCTCGTATCATATAATCATTCGGAACAGTCGTAACCTACTTGCATCTGCAAAAACCCGAGCGTTAATTATGATTCAGAACTACACAAATTGGTTTAATTATTTATTTACTAGCTAATTAAACGGTAACACAGGATAAACTTACACACTTAATACGTTAAAAACAGTTCCCTAGGGGAATGACAACAATGTGGTTGCTTGTTACAAAAGAGATGGAGAGGGCCAGAGAGAGAGAAACGAACCGCTGCCTGCTTTGAATAAGAAATCATGAACGTATTTATGTGAATTGCCTAGGATCTTTCTTGGTGTACAGGGCCACCTTCGAAAGAGAGCTGGGCCTTTTCACAGCACGCTTGTAAGGCTTTGATTGTCCAAAAGGTTTCCAACAAGTGTTCTACTGTTGTTCTTCTCTGTAGTTGTCCGGCATCCTGGTTCGTGTGGAAAATAAATGGTTACTGTAGATGAGAGTAGTTTCTAAATGTACCAACGTTAAGCAGCTCCATCTCTTTTGTAACAAGCAGCCAGGTTGTAGTCATTCCGTGACAATGGCGCCGGAGGGGATGGCTGACGATTTTATTGTCTCTCAACCAACTGTTTTGTTTGTTTAATTTTTTTAAATGTATTTTGTACATAATGTTGCTGCTACCGTCTCTTATGACCAAAAATAACTTCTGGACATCAGAACAGTGATAACTCACCTCGAACTGGACAAATATTTTTTTCTGTAACGAGTCCGACGCGATGGATATACTGCTTTTCTCGGGAACGGGCTAAAATCCCCGTCATTTGTGTGAAGAAAAGTGAGTAAACCTCCACTACCATCCGTTCTATTGGCCAACATACAATCATTGGAAAACAAAATGGATGATATATGATATATGATCAAGACTATCCTACTACATTGGTACACCAGGTCATCTTAGGTTTTATTACATACAGTCGGGAGGAACTACTGGATATAAGAGCAACGTCAACTCACCATCGTTACAACCAGGAATACGACTTTTCCGAAGCGGATCCTCTGTTTTGCCCACCACCCAGGACAATGGATCGGATCCCAGCCGGCAAACCAAAACAACGTCGCCATAAAAGGGGCAGACGAAGCGGTCTTCTGGTTAGGCTCTGGAGACGGGCACATCGCGCACCGCTCCCGAGCATACTACTCGCCAACGTCCAGTCTCTTGACAACAAGGTTGATGAAATCCGAGCAAGGGTAGCATTCCTGAGAGACAATCGGAGTCGGTACAGCCAGCTGGTTTCTTCACGCATCGCGCCGACAGAAACAAGCATCTTTCTGGTAAGAAGAGGGGCGGGGGGTATGCCTTATGATTAACGAGACATGGTGTGATCATAACAACATACAGGAACTCAAGTCCTTCTGTTCACCTGACTTAGAATTCCTCACAATCAAATGTCGACGGCATTATCTATCATTATCTAGAGAATTCGCTTTGATTATAATCACAGCCGCATATATTCCCCCCCAAGCAGACACATCGATGGCCCTGAACTAACTTTCTTTGACTCTATGTAAACTGGAAACCACATATCCTGAGGCTGCATTCATTGTAGCCGGGGATTTTAACAAGGCTAATCTGAAAACAAGACTCCCTAAATTCTATCAGCATATCGATTGTGCTACCAGGGCTGATAAAACCCTGGTTCATTGTTATTCTAACTTCCGCGATGCATATAAGGCCCTCCCCCGCCCTCCTTTTGGAAAAGCTGACCACGACTCCATTTTGTTGCTCCCAGCCTATAGACAGAGATTAAAACAGGAAGCTCCCGCGCTCAGGTGTGTTCAACGCTGGTCCGGCCAATCTGATTCCACGCTTCAAGATTGCTTCGATCACGTGGATTGGGATATGTTCCGAACTGCGTCAAACAACAACATTGACGAATACGCTGATTCGGTGAGCGAGTTTATTAGCAAATGCATTGGCGATGTCGTACCCACAGCAACTATTAAAACATTCCCAAACCAGGAACCGTGGATTGATAGCAGTATTTGCGCGAAACTGAAAGCGCGAACCACTGCTTTTAACCAGGGCAAGGTGACCGGAAACATGACCGATTACAAACAGTGTAGCTATTCCCTCTGCAAGGCAATCAAACAAGCTAAGCGTCAGTATAAAGACAAAGTAGAGTCGCAATTCACCGGCTCAGACACAAGAGGTATGTGGCAGGGTCTACAGTCAATCACGGATTACAAAAAGAAAACCAGCCCCTTCGCGGACCAGGATGTCTTGCTCCCAGACAGAGTAAACAACGTCTTTGCTCGCTTTGAGGACAATACAGTGCCACTGACACGGCCCGCTACCAAAACCTGTGGACTCTCCGTCTCAGCGGCTGACGTGAGTAAAACATTTAAAGACATCATAAGGTAGTTAATTTAAACCGACTTATAGCAGTTTATATCAGTTTATTGCGATTTTCTGGAATTTCTTTGTGACGCGCTTTCACGAGTTGGACACCTCTCCAGTGGGTGGCTATCGTTAGCTGCTATTTCTACAGGAGAAGAGGACATCTTTCAACCAAAAGACGATTGTTCTGGAGAAAGGACACCTTGCCCAAGATTCTGATGGAAGCTCAGCTAATAGTAAGCAGTCTTTATGCTGTTAATTCGTATTTATGTTGACAAATGTCAAATAATAATTCCGCCATGAATTTCGGTGCGGTCTCGCTTTAGCGCACGCTGTATTGCGCAGTAACGTTAATTTTAAAAATCTAACACAGCGGTTGCATTAAGAACTAATGTATCTTTCATTTGCTGTCCAACCTGTATTTTTTTTGTCAAGTTTATGATTACTTATTGATTAGAATAGGTGCCTCTCCAAGATGGCGCCGGACAGATTGCTTGAAGTTTTGGCCACTAATCACATTGTATAACCACGATTTGTGCCGCTAAATATGCACATTTTCGAACAAACCCTATATGCATTGTGTAATATGATGTTACAGGACTGTCATCTGATGAAGAATATCAAGGTTAGTCAAAAATTATATATCTTTTGCCTGTTTGTTACGATCGCTAACCTTTGCTGCTGGTAAATGGTGTTGTGTTTCTGGCTATTGTGGTAAGCTAATATAATGCTATATTGTGTTTTCGCTGTAAAACACTTAGAAAATCTGAAATATTGGCTGGATTCACAAGATCTGTGTCTTTCATTTGCTGTACGCTGTGTATTTTTAAGAAATGTTTTATGATGAGTAATTAGGTAATACACGATGGTCTCTGTAGTTATTCTAGTTGCTTTGGTGAGAGTTGTGATGGTGGCTGCAATGGTAAACTATGATTTATACCTGAAATATGCAAATTTTTCTAACAAAACATATGCTATACAATAAATATGTTATCAGACTGTCATCTGATGAAGTTGTTTCTTGGTTAGTGGCTATTTATATCTTTATTTGGTCGAATTTGTGATAGCTACTGATGCAGTAAAAAAATGGTGGGAAAAAAAAGTTGTGTCTTTTGCTATCGTGGTTAGCTAATAGATTTACATATTGTGTCTTCCCTGTAAAACATTTTAAAAATCAGAAATGATGGCTGGATTCACAAGATGTGTATCTTTCATCTGGTGTCTTGGACTTGTGATTTAATGATATTTAGATGCTAGTATTTACTTGTGACGCTATGCTAGGCTATGCTAGTCAGCTTTTTTACTGACGGGGGTGCTCCCGGATCCGGGTTTGGGAGGAACTAGAAGTTAAACTTGTTAACACTTGCAGCTGGACCAGACGGCATCCCTAGCCGCTTCCTCAGAGCATGCGCAGACCAGCTGGCTGGTCTGTTTACGGACACATTTAATCGCTCCCTATCCCAGTCTGTTGTCCCCATATGCTTCAAGATGGCTACAATTGTTCCTGTCCCAAAGAAGGAAAGGATAACTGAACAAATTACACCTGCCCCGTAGCACTCACTTCTGTCATCATGAAGTGTTTTGAGAGGCTAGTCAAGGATCATATCACCGCCACCTTACAGGCCACCCTAGACCCACTTCAATTTGCATACCGCCCCAACAGGTCCACAGATGACGCAATCGCCATCACACTGCACAATGCCCTATCCCATCTGGACAAAAATAATGCCTATGTAAGAATGCTGTTCATTGACTACAGCTCAGCAGTCAACACCATAGTACCCTCCAAGCTCATCATCAAGCTGGAGGCCCTGGGTCTCAACACCTCCCTGTGCAACTGGGTCCTGGACTTTCTGGTGGGCCGCCACCAGGTGGTGATGGTAGGAAACAACATCTCCACTTCGCTGACCCTCAGCACTGGGGCCCCACAAGGGTGTGTGCTCAGCCCTCTCCTGTACTCCTTGTTCACCCACGACTTCGTGGAAATGCACGCCTCCAACTCAATCATCAAGTTTGCAGAAGACACAACAGTAGTGGGCTTGATCAACAACAACGATGAGCCAGCCTACAGGGAGGAAGTCAGAGCACTCAGAGTGTGGTGTCAGGAGATGATCGTGGACTTCAGGAAACAGCAGAGGGAGCACCTCCCTATCCACATTGAAGGGACAGCAGTGGAGAATGTGGAAAGTTTTAAGTTCCTGGGAAAACAGAGTGAGCACCCCCCTTTCCAAAACACAGACAAACTGAAATGCTCCACCCACACAGACAGTGTGGTGAAGAAGGTGCAACAGCTCTCTCCTCTGAAGAAATTTGGCTTGTCACCCAAAACTCGGACAAACTTTTACAGATGTACAATCGAGAGCATGTCGGGCTGTATCACAGCCTGGTACGGCAAATGCACCGCCCACAACCGCAAGGCTCTCCAGAGGGTGGTGCAGTCTGCACAACGCATCACCGGGGGCAAACTACCTGCCCTCCATGACACATACTGCAACCCGATGTCTCAGGGAGGCCAAAAAGATCATCAAGGACAACAACCACCTGAGCCATTGTCTGTTCACCCCGCTATCATCCAGAAGGCGAGGTCAGTACAGTACAGGTGCATCAAAGCTGGGACCGAGAGACTGAAAAACAGAGAGTGTGAAAAACAGCTTCTATCTCAATTCCATCAGTCTGCTAAATAGCAATCACTAACTCAGAGAGGCTGCTGCCTACACTGAGACCCCATCACTGGAAACTTTAATAAATGGATCACTAGTCACTTTAAACAATGCCACTTTAAATAATGCCACTTTAATAATGTTTACATATCTTACATTACTCATATCACATGTATATACTGTATTTTATACCACCTACTGCACCTCACTCATCCGTATACTTACATGTACATATTCTCAATCACCCCTTTGGATTTGTGTGTATTACGTAGTTGTTGGGGAACTGTTAGATTACTTGTTAGATATTGCTGCACTGCAGGAACTAGAAGCACCAGCATTTCGCTACGCTCGCTACGCTCGCTACGCTCGCAATAACATATGCTAACCATGTGTATGAGACCAATAACATTTTGTTTTATTTGAACACAAGAGTTGCTTACCAAGATGACATTGAACATTATCAAGTGGCCCTTGTGTGGTCTTAACATTCTGTATACTCTCTTTGTCCTAACCGGCCTTCACTAAATCCCTAAAATAAAGCAGCTTAATAATTGAAAGAAACAACCTGTCATTCATCACAAAATGTTGTGAATATCTGGTGTTTTCCCTCTTCACAATGCAGAAAGACTGCATTTAATCAGTGGACACCATTCGTTTTTATTACAACACACCTGTCATAATTGTTTTCTTTACAAAAGTAGAGGTTTATTATTATTATTATTATTGCTAAAGGTACTGCATAGGTGTAAACATAATTTATTTTAGCAAGAGATAACACTTGTTTAGCCTAAGAAAGTAGCAGAAATGTGCAGAAAGTAGTTTGAATTTTCTTGAAGGGAAACAATAACTATCATAAACCTTTTTGGCAACATAGTGATATATTCTTATATATTGTACAATGAGGAATTCAACTACAAAATACTAGTCTTCTCCCATTTTTTTAACCATTGCCCCCATCCACAATATGTATAAACAACAACAATAAATAATAATAAAATAAGATAATAGATACAAAACAAAAAATGTGAAGAATATAAATCAATCAACTATAATTCGCACATGTAGGACAATATTCAAGTGTCTGTGCATGGACTTTGCAGACATATTTCTTACATGTGCAGCACATTGTATTTGTTTTACAGTCCTTCTTTGGGGAGCAGAATTGGCATCTCCTCCTCTTGCCTGCCCCAGCTGCAGCCTCAGGTGGATCAGGACAAGATTCAGCCCCCTGAACAGCTTTCACAAGCGCTGCAGAGGCTGCTGTGCAGGGGGGAGGCGCTCACTTTTTTGAAAGTGCGGGGTTACAAGTGCCTTTCCCAGCTGCTCCAGGAACACCCTCCTCTTGTTCCGCTGATCAGGCATCCAGGTAGGGTTGATCTTGTTCCATATCACGAAGTCATTGTATGAGGACACATCAATGACATTATGGAGGATGACCAGGGGCCAGCGGGCAGTCATCCTCCAGCAGCTGTAAGTTCCAAATACCTTGTCCAGGTTTTCCACGCCTCCTTTGTTGTGGTTGTAGTCCAGGATGATAGCTGGCTTCCTGTCCTCACGATCACTGATCTCAGCCGTTTTGTGCAGTGCGTCAAGAAGGACCACATTCTTGTTCCTCTTTGGGAGGTAAGAAACTAGAGTGGTGGGGGTGAAGGCAAACTTTGATGAGAAGGCCTCTCTCCCCCTTGTTGCGAGGAGTGCAGGGGGGGCTCAGGCTTGTTCTTTCTGACTGTGCCAACCATGGAGATCTTCCTCTTCAGGAGCTGCTGGCTGAGTTCAATCAGTAGCACACATCATCTCAATTTCTCATTATGTGTGTCTGTGGTTGTAAATGATTTGATAACTGCCGGGTGAAAAATGACCCTAAAACAATCTTTGTATCCTGGTGGTGTACAGCTTTCAGGGAAATATGAACAAAGGCGATGTTTCACTTTTTCTAATGTTAGGGTCACTCTAGAAAAAGTCATCAAATTTCAAGTTAAAAACTATAATTTATGGGGTTTTCTCTGCTGTTAAACATAGTGGAGGGTCATTCTTGACCCTTAAGACATAGGAAGAGGCTAGGTACTAGAGGCTGTTATACTGTTATACTGCTCCAAGGAAGAGGCTAGGTACTAGAGGCTGTTATACTGCTGCTAGGAAGAGGCTAGGTACTAGAGATCATCGCAACTTAAATCAGCTTGAAAAGCTATGGCAAGACATGAAAAGGTCTAACAATGATCAACAATCAACTTGATAGAGCTTGAAGAATATAGAAATTAATAAATGGGCAATTGTTGTAGAATCCTGGTTTGCAAAGCTCTTAGAGACGTACCCAGAAAGACTTACAGCTCTTAGAGACTTACTAAGAAAGACTTACAGCTCTTAGAGACATACCCAGAACGACTCACAGCTCTTAGAGACTTACTCAGAAAGACTCACAGCTCTTAGAGACTTACACAGAAAGACTCACAGCTCTTAGAGACTTACCCAGAAAGACTCACAGCTCTTAGAGACTTACCCAGAAAGACTTACAGCTCTTAGAGACTTACCCAGAAAGACTCACAGCTCTTAGATACTTACCCAGAAAGACTCACAGCTCTTAGAGACTTACCCAGAAAGACTTACAGCTCTTAGAGACTTACCCAGAAAGACTTACAGCTCTTAGAGACTTACCCAGAAACACTTACAGCTATTTAGAGACTTACCCAGAAAGACTTTCAGCTCGTAGAAACTTACCCAGAAAGACGTATAGCTCTTAGAGACTTACCCAGAAAGACTCACAGCTCTTAGAGACTTACCCAGAAAGACTTACAGCTCTTAGAGACTTACCCAGAAAGACTTACAGCTCGTAGAAACTTACCCAGAAAGACTCACAGCTCTTAGAGACTTAGTCAAAAAGACTCACAGCTTTTTGTCATTTCTAAAAACATGTTTTCACTTTGTCATTTCGGGGTATTGTGTGAAGACGGGTGAGAAAAAATCTATATAATCCATTTTGAATTCAGGCTGCAACACCACAAAATGTCCAATAAATCAGGTGGTATGAATACTTTCTGATAACATCTATAGATGTTACCACAAATTTTAATATGACAGGAAACACAACAGGCATGTCAAGTTCAGACCACATGTAAATAATATGATCGAGTGACTAACAGACTCCATCTGAAAAGAGCCATTAAAGGGACAATCAGCGTTTGCAATACCATTTTTTTTTTTACATTTAAATTAATTATTTATAGCCATTGATTCTTGAATAATTTAACTTACAAATGATTCATGAGTTAAACTGTGTGACCTCATCAGAACCCAAAATGTATGATTATTTTACTCCTTTGTATGTAAACAATGTACTTTAATTGTAAACAAACAATATATAGCTTCAAAACCTGGTTAAAACTATGGTGTTGATCACATGAATAGTCAGTCCTTTCATCCAGCCCATCCATAGGGCTGTCTTTACATTTGAGAGTGACTACATTTCTCCCCAGCCCTCATCCCTCAGCGGTTTGCCAAATATGTGGCGCGTGTCTCTTTTTTGTTGTTGTTTGAACTACAGATTGCTGATTTAACAGACAACAGATTCTGTCAGAATATCAACTGAGTGATTGCCCTAATCACCAGTCACATCCTCATCTGCTATCTCTGACCACTACATGATCAGTGTGTGTGCCTACCCTTTCTGCTCTGGAGTGCAACAGAAATAATTTCTGCCAGGCCTGTGTTTGAGGGATACTACTATGCGAGGGTGGTGTGTTCTGTGTCTGTACAGGCTGGTCTGTGAAATGGGTTAGGTGCCCTTTTGCACAGACTGACAGGAGGCTACAGCAAAGTCAATTAAGCCAATACAAGACCAGGATATATGAATAAATGATATCCAGGTATCGACATGACAGGAAGCTAATATTTGCGCTGCTATAGTAGCGACAGCAGCTGGGGTACAGAGACACCGACACTGACTATCAGTCCTGCTGCCAGGAACCAGGTGTGAAACTCTAATGGTGTACAAAAGGTCCAGGAAACTAACACAATATCACCTCTTGTACATTTCTCATATTGAAAAGACCACTGAACAGCAGGAAATGTTACAATCTGTTTGTGCTTTTTTTCTATCAGTCTCTGTGCTGTTCTCCCGATCCTCTGCAGCCTTATTCAAGCCTTTACGTAACAGCAGGCCCACTGTGACTCAAACTAACACTAGCTGCTAACACCCAACATATTCTGCAGCCTCTTCAACACTCCGTGTTATCTGTGAAGAATGAACAAGAGCGTTGTTACGTAAACTTCTTCTTCCTCTTCAGGAGCAGAGACAAACACAACATGGCGTTTTAATTAAAAACGGAGCTGTGAAAGTCTGCGTGTGTGTCCCGAATGTCTTCCGATTCCCTACTTTTTGATCAGAGTCCTATGGGCCCTGGGCCGCCCACCCAGGGGTGTAGTACAAAATAAATCTTCTTCGGGATCGGTGTCCCATCCACGGGACGGTTGTGCTAACGTAGTCTAATGCGATTAGCATGAGGTTGTAAGTTTCCCAGGACAGACATATCTGATATTGGCAGAAAGCTTAAATTCTTGTTAACCTCTTTCAGCTAGGGGGCACTATTTTTATGTTTGGAAAAATAACGTTCCCAAAGTAAACGGACTATTTCTCAGGCGCAGATGCTAGAATATGCATATAATTGATAGATTAGGATAGAAAACACTCTAAAGTTTCCAAAACTGTCAAAATATTGTCTGTGAGTATAACAGAACTGATTTTGCAGGCGAAAACCTGAAGAAATCCAACCCGGAGGTGCCATTAATTTGGAAAAATCCCTGTTCCATTGCTTGCCCATCCTCCATTTAAAAACTTATTTGGGCTGCAAGCCCGAAGCCGGGCACAATATGACAACAGCCACTTCAAGTGCAGGGCGCGAAATTCAAAATATATTTTTTAGAAATATTTAACTTTCACATATTAACAAGTCCAATACAGCATATGAAAGATAAACATCTTGTGAATCCAGCCAACATGTCCGATTTTTTAAATGTTTTACAGCGAAAACACCTCATATATTTATGTTAGCTCACCACCAAATACAAAAAAGGACAGACATTTTTCACAGCACAGGTAGCATGCACAAAGCCAAACTAACTAACCAAGAACCAACCAAACTAACCAAGAAACAACTTCATCCGATGACAGTCTTATAACATGTTATACAATAAATCTATGTTTTGTTCGAAAAATGTGCATATTTGAGGTATAAATCAGTTTTACATTGCAGCTACCATCACAGCTACCGTCACAAATAGGACCGAAGCAGCCAGAGTAATTACAGACACCAACGTCAAATACCTAAACACTCATCATAAAACATTTCTGAAAAATCGATGGTGTATAGCAAATTAAAGACAAACATCTTGTGAATCCAGCCAATATTTCCGATTTTTTAAGTGTTTTACAGCGAAAACACAATATAGCATTATATTAGCTTACTACAATAGCCTACCACACTACCGCATTCATTCATCAAGGCACGTTAGCGATAGCAATAGGCACGTTAGCGATAGCGAATAAACCAGCAAAAGATATATAATTTTTGACTAACCTTGATAAGCTTCATCAGATGACAGTCCTATAACATCAGGTTATACATACACTTATGTTTTGTTCGAAAATGTGCATATTTAGAGCTGAAATCAGTGGTTATACATTGTGCTAACGTAGCATCTTTTTCCCAGAATGTGCGGATATTTTTATGACACTCAACTATTCTGACCAAATAACTATACATAAACGTTACTAAAAAAATACATGTTGTATAGGAAATGATAGATAGACTAGTTCTTAATGCAATCGCAGTGTTAGAATTCTAAAAATAACTTCATTACGACATCCAGCTTAGGTATAGCGAGAGAGTACCCAAAATCTGGGCGCAAACGACTATTTCACATGTTCGACAGATATATGAAATAGCATCATAAAATGGGTCCTACTTTTGCTGATCTTTCATCAGAATGTTGTACAAGGGGTCCTTTGTCGGGAACAATCGTTGTTTGGATTTAGAATGTCCTCTTCTCCAGTCAATTAGCACGGAAAGCTAGCAAAGTAGTGCGAAGCTCTCCTTCCTGAACAAAGGCACACAACGCAACACGCCTAACGTCCCGAATAAATTTCAATAATCTAATAAAACTATATTGAAAAAACATACTTTACGATGATATTGTCACATGTATCAAATAAAATCAAAGCCGGAGATATTAGTCGTCTATAACAACAGCTGTACAGAAGGCAAAACCAGGTCCCTTCACGCGCTCTCCAGAAAACAGGAAACTGGTGACACGTCATACAAAGAGCATTTATTCGACCCCAGATCAAGTTATACACTCCATTTCTTCTCTCACTGCCTGTCGACATCTAGTGGAAGACGTATGAAGTGCATGTATACTGATATATATCAAGGACATTTATAGGCAGGCCCTAGAACAGAGCATCGATTTCAGATTTTCCACTTCCTGTCAGGAAGTTTGCTGCAAAATGAGTTCTGTTTTACTCACAGATATAATTCAAACGGTTTTAGAAACTAGAGAGTGTTTTCTATCCAATAGTAATAATAATATGCATATTGTACGAGCAAGAATTGAGTACGAGGCAGTTTAATTTGGGAACGAAATTGTACTATGTCGAAATGGCACTCCCCTAGTGGCAAGAAGTTTTAAGGAAATCACAAGAATTATGGACACATTAGAAATAGTGGATATTTGGAGACTAAAATACCCTGAGATATACATGGAGGAGACTAAATCAAGCTAGTCGTCTGGACTACTTTCTAGTCTCTTTGTCTCTTTGTCTCTTGCATCAAAGGTTTAAAAAGTTTTAATAGGAGACAGAGTGCAATTGGATCATCATCTAATTGGCATTCACATAACTCTTATAGATTTTTCACGTGGACGGGGAGATTGGAAATTTAATCAAAGTTTACTGGAGGACAACTTATTTTTAACTAAGACAAAATAATTTATAACTGAATTTTTCCAGTACAATATAGGTTCAGCAAATCCCCTTATTGTTTGGGATACCTTTAAATGTAGCTTCACGGGTCATTCAATTCAATATTCATCAATAATAAAAAGCAGTTTCTGGCTAAAGACACAAGACTAACAAGGGAAATCCATGAACTAATAGTACAGGTAGACAGCAATAAAAATGATACTACAGAGATACAAAATAAGTTAGAGGAAGAACAATGTAATCTATTAAAAAAACAAACTGGATGGAATATGGATGGAATATATATCCCTGCCCGGGTCAACACCCCTCTCTCTGGGCATGACTTCCAGCCGGGGACACCCCCCACCTCCATAACCTCGCACACCAGGCGAACCAGGGAACCCTTAAGCACCCTTCCTCGGACACTAAAATGCACAAAATTCTTCCTTCCTTACCGATACAGGAACGCTAACAAAAAGAATTTGCAGAAACTCGTTACTGAAGACGGAGTCATCTATAATTCTCCGAATTATATTTTAAAAGAGGAAGCTAATTATTTTAGGCAGATGTTCTCTTTTACGTCTCATCCTCTCCCACTGAATGAAGATTACGGTAAGGAATTCTTTCCAAATAATATAAAAAATGGAAAATGAACAAATGTACAGAAAGATCAGTGTGAGGCCAAGTTACAGAGAAATAACTTTTTGAGGCTATTAAATAATTTCAGTCTGGAAAAACCCCAGGGCTTGATGGCATACCGGTAGAGGTGTATCAAGTATTTTTTGATATACTAAAAGCTCCATTGTTAGATTGTTTTAACTACTCCTATAGAAATGCTAGTCTGTCAGGTACTCAGCAGGAAGGTCTGATTTCTCTATTATTAAAACAAGACTCAGATGGAAAATATAAAGACTAAGTCTATCTAAAAAACTGGAGGCCCCTTACACTTCAATGTTGTGATGCAAAAATAATAGCGAAATGCATAGCACTCAGAATTAAAAGGGTTTTACCAGGTATTGTTCATCCTGACCAGACAGGTTTTTTACATGGACAATACATTGGAGATAATATATGACAACTACTAGAAATAATAGAACATCATGAAACATATAAGAAGCCAGGAATGGTGTTTATAGCGGATTTTGAAAAGGCATTTGATGAAGTAAGACTGGATTTTATTTATAAATGCATGGATTTTTTCAATTTCGGTAATTCTCTTATAAAATGGGTAAAAGTAATGTATAGCAACCCCAGGTGTAAAATGAGAGTAAAACAGAACTCTCATTTAAAACAGTAAAACAGAACTCTCATTACTCTGTGAGTAAAACAGAACTCGAGTTGGAGCAATTTTCCTATGAGGATGTGAGAATGCTGAATTCTGCAGGCTGTTCTGAGGTCGGTTTATTAATTTGCCTGTCTTCTATTGGTTGAGATGCACTGCATACGCCTTCCCCTGGATGTCAGCGAATAGTGAGAATTGAAATGGAGTTGCTGGGCAGATCTGAGGCCTTATAAATGGGCTGGCAACGTGGGGTTCTCCCTTTCTTCTCTTCGCCATGACGCAAAAAGGACCTTAGGATGTCGTTCTAGAATGCTCCCGTTATAGCCCTTAGATATATCCGGCTCTGTTTTTATTCGATATAGGTGTTAAAGACATCATAATGTTGTTATTTTAAACCGAGTTATATCAGTTTATATCAGTATATTGCGATTTTCGGATATTTATTTGTGCTGCGTTCTAGGGACTTGGGCACGTCTGGCCCACATGGCTAATGTTTACTGCTAATTCCAACGTTGAAGGCGACAATCTACAACCGAGCAACGATTCTTTTGGAAAAAGGACACCTTGCCCAAGATTCTGATGGGAGTTCATCAAAAAGTAAGAACTATATATGATGTTAATTCGTTGTTCTGTTGAAAAATGTTACACTCATATTCCGCCATTAATTTCGGTGCGGTCTCGCTTTAACGCACGCTGTATGTCGTAGTAACGTTAATTTTAAAAATCTAACACAGCGATTGCATTAAGAACTAATGTATCTTTCATTTGCTGTCCAACCTGTATTTTTTAGTCAAGTTTAGGATTAGTTACTGATTAGATTAGGTGCCTCTCCCAAGATTTCTCCTGACATATTGTTGGCAGCTTGGCTACTATTCTCATTGTATAACCACGATTTGTGCCGCTAAATATGCACATTTTCGAACAAACTCTATATGTATTGTGTAATATGATGTTATAGGACTGTCATCTGAAGAAGTTTGAGAAGGTTAGTGAAAAAATGTATATCTTTTGCTGGTTTATTCGTTATCGCTATTGTTGGCCTGAATCAATGCTGTTGTGTGGTTGGCTATTGTAGTAAGCTAATATAATGCTATATTGTGTTTTCGCTGTAAAACACTTAAAAAATCTGAAATATTGGCTGGATTCACAAGATCTTTGTCTTTCATTTGCTGTACGCTGTGTATTTTTCAGAAATGTTTTATGATGAGTATTTAGGTAATTCACGTTGGTCTCTGTAGTTATTCTAGTTGCTTTGGTGAGAGTTGTGATGGTGGCTGCAATGGTAAACTATGATTTATACCTGAAATATGCACATTTTTCTAACAAAACATATGCTATACAATAAATATGTTATCAGACTGTCATCTGATGAAGTTGTTTCTTGGTTAGTGGCTATTTATATCTTTATTTGGTCGAAATTGTGATAGCTACCTATGCAGGAAAAAAATGGTGGAGAAAAAAAAGTTGTGTCTTTTGCTATCGTGGTTAGCTAATAGATTTACATATTGTGTCTTCCCTGTAAAACATTTTAAAAATCAGAAATGATGGCTGGATTCACAAGATGTGTATCTTTCATCTGGTGTCTTGGACTTGTGATTTAATGATATTTAGATGCTAGTATTTACTTGTGACGCTATGCTAGGCTATGCTAGTCAGCTTTTTTACTGATGGGGGTGCTCCCGGATCCGGGATTGTGTGCAAGTAGAAGTTAAACAAGGGTGTCCACTGTCACCATATCTATTTGTTATGGCCATCAAAATGTTAGCTATTAACCTTTACCGAACCTCAACCCCGTATCCGGGATCACCCCCCACCCCCCACACACTGATTAGCATAGCTAGCATAGCTTCACAAGTAGATAGTAGCATCTAAATATCATTAAATCACAAGTCCAAGACACCAGATGAAAGATACAGATCTTGTGAATAAAGCCACCATTTCAGATTTTTAAAATGTTTTACAGGGAAGACAAAATATGTAAATCTATTAGCTAAACACGTTAGCAAAATACACCACTATTCTAACTCCATCAGTTTCTTACTCCTTCAGGTGCTATCACCAATTCGGCTCAACTAAGATATTGATAGCCAATAACCTATAAAAAAAACCATCAGATGACAGTCTGATAACATATTCATGGTATAGGATAGTTTTTGTTAGAAAAAAGTGCATATTTCAGGTAGAAATCACAGTTTACAATTGCACCGACCATCACAAATCGACTAGAATTACTAGATAGAGCAACGTGTATGACCAATTTACTCATCATAAAACATTTCATAAAAATAGACAAAGCATAGCAATGGAAAGACCCAGTTCTTGTGATTTCAGACCATATTTCAGATTTTCTAAGCGTTTTTCAGCGAAAACACAATAAATCGATAAGTTAGCATACTACATGTGCAAACGTTACCAGAGCATCGATTCCAGCCAAAGAGCGCTATAACGTCAACATCGCCAAAAGATATTAATTTTTTCACTAACCTTCTCAGAATTCTTCCGATGACACTCCTGTAACATCATTTTACAACATACATATACAGTTTGTTCGAAAAGGTGCATATTTAGCCATACAAAACCGTGGTTACACAATAAAAATACTAGGAAATCAAGCCTCAATATGTCTGACGTCATCTATCAGAGTGATCTAGTTTAATTGAAAGCTAATCATATACTTGACTAAAAAATACAGGGTTGACAGGAATCGAAAGACAAATTAGTTCTTAATGCAACCGCTGATTTACATTTGTAAAATTATCCTTACTTTTCAATACAGGGTTCGCCAAGTGAAACTATACCAAACAAAATGGCGAAATATGCGTTTAAAATATTTCGACAGAACAACAATTTATCATATTAAATATTGCTTACTATGAGCTGTTCTTCCATCATATTCTTGGGCAATGTATCCTTTCTATGTTATAAACGTCTTTTGGTCGATAGATGTCCTCTGTCCTTCGAAATATCCACTAACGATCGAACGGGACCCCAAAACGTGTCCAAAGTTTCAGAGTGCACAACAAAGAAATTCCTCAAAATCGCACTAAACGGATATAATTTCCTATAAAACGGTTTAAATTAACTACCTTATGATGTTTCTAAGTCCTATATCGAATTAAATTACAGACGGATACATTTCAAGTTGATAACCGAGCCTGTGAAAATGGCGTCCGGAGGTCCCTTCCTGCGTAAGGGCGAGCGTCGAAAGGGGGGCTACTCTCACTCCTTGGTCTTTTATAACCTCTGAGAGCTACGGAGAAGGCCCATTCCACTTCTCATTGGTTACTGACATCCAGGGGAAGGCGGGTGCAGTTCGTGTCGTTCCATAGGATAGACAGAGACCTTAAAAACTGATCTGAAACCAGAGCTTCGCTCTCAGACCTTTCACTGTCTGTCATGGATTTCGCTGTAGAAAGAGTTCTGGGTCACCCACAGACATCATTCCAACTTTGTATGAAACTAGAAAGTGTTTTCTTTCCAATAGAATTAATAATATGCATATTGTACGAGCAAGAATTGAGTACTAGGCAGTTTAATTTGGAGACGACAAAATGCTAATTCGGAACAGCACCCCCTGTAGTCGCAAGAAGTTAAAATCAGATCCAACAACAACGTTAGAGGATTAGAAATCCAAGGCTTAAAAACAAACGTGTCCATGTATGCTGATGACTCAAGTTTTATATTAAGTTCGAAAGCTAGATCCCTGCAATGTCTCATTGAAGATCTAGATAACTTTTATGTACTCTTTGGACTAAAACCTAATTATGATAAGTGTACAATATTACGTATTGGATCTTTAAAAAAAAAAAAAAATCCGTTACCCTGCAGGTTACCTGTAAAATGGGCTGATGGTGAAGTAGACATACTTGGTATTCATATCACAAAATATATAAATGAGCTCTCCACAATCAATTTCAATAGAAAACTTGTAGAAATAGACAAGACCCTGCAACCATGGAGAGGTAAATACCTGTCTATTTATGGAAAAATTGCCCTGATTAACTCCTTAGTTAGTTTACTCACTTACTGATGGCGCTGCCTACTCATGATGATTTGTTATTCCCCCCAAACATAATATTTAGCTTTATCTGGGACACTAAACCAGACTAAATAAAACGTGCCTATCTATATAATGAGCATGAATTGGGTGGGTTGAGATTATTAACTTCTTTGGGAAAGGGGGGCAGTATTGAGTAGCTTGGATGAATAAGGTGCCCAGAGTAAACTGCTTGTTACCCAGACCCAGAAGCTATGATATGCATATAAGTAGTAGATTTGGATAGAAAACACTCTAAAGTTTCCAAAACTGTTCAAATAATGTATGTGAGTATAACATAACTCATATGGCAGGCGGAAACCTGAGACAAATCCAACCAGGAAGTGGGAAATCAGAGGTTTGTAGTTTCATTTTAGTGATTGCCTATCCAATATGCTGTGTCTATGGGGCCAGATTGCACTTCCCAAGGCTTCCAGCAGATGTCAACAGTCTTTAGAAAGTTGTTTGAGGCTTCTATTGTGGAAGGGGGTAGAATAAGAGCTGTTTCAACAAGTGGACTAGGCTGAGGCCAGTGAGTTGTTTACTGCGCGGTCACACGGGCGCACCGTTCCTTCTTCTTCCTCTGTAATGAATACGCTATTGTCCGGTTGGAATATTATTGAAGATTTATTATAAAAAGACCCTAAGGTTTGATTGTAAACATCGTTTGACATGTTTCTACGAACTGTAATGGAACTCTTTTGACTTTTCGACTGGATTTTGCGCTCGCGCATTGTACCTTTGGAATAGTGAACTAAACGCGTGAACAAAACGGAGGTATTTGAACATGGATGTAATCGAACAAAACAAACTTTTCTTGTGGAAGTGGGAGTCCTGGGAGTGCATTCCCACGAAGATCAGCAAAGGTAAGTGAAGATTTATAATGCTATTTATGACTTTTGCTGACTCCACAATTTGGCGGGTATCTGTATGGCTTGCTTTGGTGGCTGAACGCTGTACTCAGATGATTGAATATTGTAATTTGCCGTAAAGCTTTTTTGAAATCTGACACAGCGGTTGCATTAAGAACAAGTTTATCTTTAATTCTATGTAAAACATGTATCTTTCCTGAAAGTTTATGTTGAGTATTTCTGTTATTTGATGTGGCTCTCTGCAATTTCTCCGGATGTTTTGGAGGCATTTCTGAACATGGCGCCAATGTAAACTGAGGTTTTTGGATATAAATATGAACTTTATGGAACAAAACATACATGTATTGTGTAACATTGAGTCCTGGGAGTGTCATCTGATGAAGATCGTCAAAGGTTATTGATTAATTATATCTATATTTCTGCTTTTTGGTTGGAAAATGGCTGAATGCTTTCTGTGACTAGTTGCTGTCCTAATATAATGATATGTATGCTTTAGCCGTAAAGCCTTTTTTGAAATCGGACACTGTGGTTGGATTAACGAGAAGTTTATCTTTAAAATGGTGTAAAATACTTGTATGTTTGAGGAATTTTAATTATGAGATTTCTGTTGTTTTGAATTTGGCGCCCTGCAATTTCACTGGCTGTTGGCGAGGTGGGACGCTAGCGTCCCGAACGATCCCAGAGAGGTAAAAGGACTAAATCTCTCTCTAAAAGCTTCACTCATTCAAAAGTTTTATTTGAACCCTAAATGGTTCTTAAGTAGATTACTAAGAAAAGCTCATCCATTGTTTAAAAATTGCCTTTTTGCCATGTCTCGTTTTCGATTAATTGAAAATGATACTTTTTTCAAAGCATCTCTCTTTTTCAAACAAGCATTGCAGAGCTGTCTACAATTTCAATTTCATCCCCATGAAAAGATAGAACAAATATTATGACTGAACTCAAATGTGCTGGTTGATAAAATACCTGTATTTATGGGAAAGATGTTCGAAAAGGGTTTTTTGTTCTTAAATTATTTGGTAAATTGGAATGGTAGAGTTATGTCCTTTATGGAGTTATCAGAATTGTACGGGAAGGTCTGCTCAATCCAAGAGTACAACCAATTGATTACAGCATTACCCCCAAAATGGAGGAGGCAGGTTGCAGCGGGAGGAGGTAGGGAACTGGTCTGTCTGCCCAATATAAAGGATCAAAACTGGCGGAGGAATAAAAATAGCATAAATAGGAAAGTATACCAGTTTCATTTGAGGACCAGAATGTTTACAACTGTGCCATACAGATTGCAAAATAGTTGGGAAGAGATTTTTTATGTACCGATTCCATGGTACAGGGTGTATGAGTTGATATATAAAACAACACAAGATTCAAGACGCTAGCGTCCCACATATCCCAGAGAAGATAAATAAAAAAAATAAAAAAATAAAAATAATGTACTTTTTTACTCGATACATATTTCTAATGCTTAGCGGGACAGAAAAATTGTCCAAATCACACACTTATCAACAGAACATCCCTGGTCATCCCTACTGCCTCTGATCTGGTGGACTCACTAAATACACATGCCTCATTTGTAAATTATGTCTGAGTTTTGGCACGCGCCCCTGGCTATCCATAAATAAATTTTTAAAAACTTAAATGAATTTGAAATTATTTATACTTTTCATACTTAATTATATTTAAATCAAGTACTTTTTTACTTTTACTCAAGTAGTATTTTACTTCAAATTCACTTTTACTTGAGTCATTTAATATTAAGATATCTTTACTTATACTCAATTGGGTACTTTTTCCACCACTGCACCCACCCATATGTAAAAATGGAAAAATGGATGCACGCATGACTGCAGGTCACTTTGAATAAAAGCTTCTGATAAACGGCATATATTATAAACCGTGTGATTCGGTCCCTGAATGCTGATTGGCTGAAAGCTGCTAAATGGCATATATTTATATTATTCCCTATACAGACGAGCTAGGCGATAACGATACATAGAACGATACGTTTCTAATATTAATGTGTATCATACATTTTTTAAACTACTACTACTACTAGTTTGATCGTTGTGGCCATTAACAACCCATATTAACAAACTTATTTCATTTAAAACTGCACGTTTCTCTAGAAAAGGCTACTAACGGACAATATCATCAAAATGCATGCGATAACTAAAAGGACATTGTCATGCTCATTGTCATGCACTAACTACTGCTATGACCACATTCTGTTACAGGACAAATCAAATCCTTTGGAAGACAGACAGAAGAAGATAAGATGAGGCTGAGGAAGATCCGATTGTATGGCTGTGAAAATGAGTGTGAAATCAACGAAAATATGACAGAAGGAGGAGAGGAGAAGAGGAGAGGAGGAGAGGGGAGGAGAGGAGGGACGGGGAGAAAGAGAGAGACTGGGAGAAGGGAGGAGAGGAGGAGAGGGGAGAAGAGGAGGGGCGGAGAGAGGACAGAGACTGGGGGAAGGGAGGGGAGGAGAGGAGGGGTGGGGAGGGTAGAGGAGAAAGAGTTGGGGAGAGAGATAGAAAGTGATATAAGGATGATATGACTCCATCTCTACACACATTACCATCTCTCAGACAGGCTCTTGCACACTGAGTCACCCAGACACAGACAACACTTCGGTACCACTCGCACAGTCAGACCTGGGTTCAAATACTATTTTGAATCTTTCAAATTTGTTTGCTTTAGCCTTCTAAAGTATTTGAAAATTATTTCAAAATAGCATTTTAAATCTGTCAAACATTATTTACCCAAACTGAGAGGAGGATGAGAAGTGGAGAGTCCAGCACACTTACTCACCCAGGACACAACTATAGTTAGATCTACAGTCACACAATCTCACTATTATTAACACATTGAGAAGAGGAGGACAGAAAAGGACGATGAGTCAAGATGCTAGCCAGAACCCTGCTAACAGTCCTGAGCCACTCAGGACAGAACTCTAGTTAGCCCAACACAGCACAGTATTAATAGCAGGAGGACATGGGGAAAGGATGGGGAGTTTTCACACTGAAACAGACCGCCTAGATAAGAGTAAACCGTTTCCTGTGTAATCTACATCAATAATCTATCTCCCTCAATATAGACTGCTTCAACAGAAATAATGAGAGATATACAATACCAGTCAAATGTTTGGACACACCTGCTCATTCAAGTTTTTTTTAATTTATTTTTTACTATTTTCTACATTGTAGAATAATAGTGAAGACATCAAAACTATGTAATAACACATCAAGGAAAAATAGCCACCCTTAAACTTGATGACATCTTTGCACTCTTTTGGCATTCTCCCAACCAGCTTCATGAGGTAGTCACCTGGAATGCATTTCAATTAACAGGTGTGCCTTGTTAAAAGTTAATTTGTGGAATTTATTTCCTCAATGCGTTTGAGCCAATCAGTGTTGTGTTGTGACAAGGTAGGGATGGTATACAGAAGACAGCCCTATTTGGTAAAAGACCAAGTCCATATTATGGCAAGAACAGCTCAAATAAGCAAAGAGAAACGATAAGTCCAACATTACTTTAAGACATGAAGGAAAATACAATCCAGAAAATTTTAAGAACATTCAGTGCAGTCTCAAAAACCATCAAGCGCTATGATGAAACTGGCTCTCATGAGGACCACCACAGGAAAGGAAGACCCAGAGTTACCTCTGCTGCAGAGGATAAGTTCATTACACAGTTACCAGCCTCACAAATTGCAGCCCAAATAAATGCTTCACCGAGTTCAAGTAACAGACACATCTCAACATCAACTGTTCAGAGGAGACTGTGTGAATCAGGCCTTCATGGTCGAATTGCTGCAATGAAATCACTACTAAAGGACACAAATAATAATAAGAGACTTTCTAGGACCAAGAAACACGAGCAACGTACATTAGACCGTTGGGAATCTGTCCTTTGGTCTGTTGAGTCCAAATGTGAGATTTTTGGTTCCAACCACCGTGTCTTTGTGAGACGCAGAGTAGGTGAACGGATTATCTCTACATGTGTGGTTCCCACCCTGACGCACGAAGGAGGAGGTGTGATGGTGCTTTGCTGGTGACACTGTCAGTGATTTATTTATAATTCAAGGTACACTTAGCCAGTATGGTTACCACAGCATTCTGTAGCGATACGCCATCCCATCTGGTTTGCGTTTAGTGGTAATATCATTTGTTTTTCAAAAGGACAATGACCCAACACACCTCCAGGCTGTGTAAGGGCAATTTGACCAAGAAGGAGAGTGATGGAGTGCTGCATCAGATAACCTGGCCGCCACAATCACCCGACCTTAACCAAATTGGACCGCAGTGTGAAGGAAAAGCAGCCAGCAAGTGCTCAGCTTTTGTGGGAACTCCTTCAAGACTGTTGGAAAAGCATTCCAGGTGAAGCTGGTTGGGACAGTGACAAAAGTGTTTAAAGCTGTCATCAATGGAAAGGGTAGCTACTTTGAAGAATTTAAAATATGTGACATATTTTGATTTGTTTAACACTTTTTTGGTTACTACATGATTCCATATGTGTTATTTCATAGTTTTGATGTCTTCACTATTATTATACAATGTAGAAAATAGTACAAATAAAGAAAAACTCTTGAATGAGTAGGTGTGTCCAAACGTTTGACTAGTACTGTAGCTGCGAGCAGCAATGAATGGGGTTCACAGGATGACAGAAAGGACACAAGATCAGTTGGATAACAAAGCAAAGCGAGCACTCTATCATGTTGGAAATAGCTTCCGTTATGTGCAATTATAAATATAAATCTGAAGTGAATCTGACAATGGTTCATGAGGAAAATATGATTTTGAGCATTAGCAAAGAATGAATTGCAAATAATTAGTTGGTAATAGTTTCCATGTTATTTTAAACTACATTCAGAGAGAGTTTATCTTAGGGATGTCCATGAAAGAGATGACACGTGTCAAGTTGCTATGGAGTGGAATTCCAGTCATTAAAAATGTAGACTTTAAATCATACTTTAAATCATACTTTAAATCATACTTTAAATCATATTTTAGATTTTTCAGTAACTCAGCCATCGTTTTACAAATCCCATAGCCACATCTGGTGTCCTTTGGTCATATGGTTAATGAGAAGATTTTTGTAGTATCTTTAGCATATTTTAGCATATTAGAGTCTACTGGCATCAACATTATTTTTTGGGGGACTACTGTGATGAGTCTGACTTTTAGTCTAGGATTTTTAATGATTATTTTAAGTATTATTTGAATTGCTAATAGTTTCCTTCTTTTTAAGATATCAAACTTATCATGGTTCATCATGGTAATGTCTTTGATGAAGTTAATAAACAGTGTCAAGTTACAAAGGATTTAAATGTTATAGCCCAGGACAAAAACACCTAATTCAACTTGCCAAGGGCTTGATGATTAGTTGTCAATTAGAATCAGGTGTGCTTGTTGTGACGTTTATGTGTGATTGGTGTGGTGTTCCAGGGGTCCTTGTTGGTCCCCGGTTTTATGGGATGGGGGGTGACGAACCTCCTACTCTGTCTGCCGAATACTTTCTTTGCTCTTGTTTTCCTTAATAGGATGTCGGTGGCCGGTGGCCCGGAGCCGTGAGGGTTGTCAGGATTATGTGACACCTGGGTGTGTCCCGGGATGAATACACCTTTTCCCCCATTGATGGAGGAGACTCTTTCCATGCAGACAGTTTGATTTTGGTTGTTGGATTTTTGTGGCTGTTTTGGCTGCTTGCTTGGGTAACTTTGAACACTCCTCATTATCACATCTATACACGCAACCACTTACACTACTGTTTACTGATTAAACACACCATTGTGTATTGTATTTAGGTTACTTCATTAAATAAATATATTTTTGTTATTCCTTATATTCAGGTTGTCTCTTTGTTACCGGCTTTGAGCCAGTTTGTGACATTGTCCAAAAATATGTGCTGTTAGAGATACTCAAAGACCAGAGTTGGGAAAACACTGTCTAAACCAATCCTTTAGCTTTCCTCAAACTAAGTTAAGAGATCTACTTACATACCGCATTTGGAGAATACGTCTTCCAAGATGGTGGAAAATCTATTCTGACAGACCTCATGGGTCCTTGTAGGCAAATTTGTTCAGCATGAGGAAAGACATTTAGATACAAAGTTAAGTCTCAAGGTCAAACGAGGCGGTGGCTACGAGGGTTTAAGTGGAACAGACTACTATACAACTATAGACAACTATAGGCCATTCTTTTTGCTCAAGTTACTCACGGCCACTAGTTTCTTTGTGCAAAAATACTAATTACCAATCGATTTGAGTTATTTGACCATGTCAACCAAAAAAAATACATCTAAGAATAACAATTACAGCTTCTCTGCGAAACACTAATGAGAGAGCTTTTGTCAATGTGGGGAAAAAAAGGCTTCATTTTCTGTATGGTTTAGTTATCAAACAACCTCAGGTTTATGATTATAATCAAACATTGACGATATATAATATACTGAACAACTGAAGAGTAAACATTACGCAGTGCCTTCAGAGTATTCACATCCATTTCATTTTTTCAAATTGTTACGTTACAACCTTATCATAAAATGGATTTTCAAAAATCCTCAGAAATCTACACCCCAAAATGACAAAGCGTGAACAGGTTTTAGATATTTTTGAAAATGTGCTACACATAAAAAACAAAAGTATTCAGACCCTTTGCTATCAAAATTGATTGAGCTCAGGTGCATCCTGTTTCCATTGATCATCCTTGATGTTTCTACAACTTGATTGGGCTCCACCTGTGGTAAAATCAATTGATTGGACTTGATTTGGAAAGGCACACACCATCTGTCTCAATAATACAACCCTCACCCTGATGTGAGAACTTGCTACAGTAGTAGTTTACCTTACATGAATAGTACAACCTCATTAATTCAATAGTTTAATGTGTTTGTGTTGTTTGTGTTGTTCTCAACAATGAGTCACATAATAAATATAATATATATTATATTTATTATGCTGATACGCTGATATATAATAATAAATTGTATGGACCTTGTGTAACATGGTTTTTGAATGACTACCTCATATCTATAACCCACACATACAATTATCTGTAAGGAGTCAAGAGTTACATTAAAACACAGATACAAAGACTACGGAGATTTCCCAATACCACACAAAGAAGGTTACCTATTGGTAGTTAGAATGTTACCCTGAATGTTCAGGGTAACATTCAGAAAAAGCAGACATTGAATATCCCTTTGCAAATGTATGTTTCAATTGCAAATTTATTCATTAATGGCTCTTTCCAGATGGAGTCTGTTAACTTTTACTTGGTACTCATCCCGGATCCGGGAGCACCCTCATCAGTAAAAAAGCTGACTAGCATAGCCTAGCATAGCGCCACAAGTAAATACTAGCATCTAAATATCATGAAATCACAAGTCCAAGACACCAGATAAAAGATACACATCTTGTGAATCCAGCCATCGTTTCTGATTTTTAAAATGTTTTACAGGGAAGACACAATATGTATTTCTATTAGCTAACCACGATAGCAAAAGACCCAACTTTTTTTTCTCCACCAATTTTGTACTGCATAGGTAGCTATCACAAATTCGACCAAATAAAGATATAAATAGTCACTAACCAAGAAACAACTTCATCAGATGACAGTCTGATAACATATTTATTGTATAGCATATGTTTTGTTCGAAAAATGTGCATATTTCAGGTATAAATCATAGTTTTACATTGCAGCCACCATCACAAAATTTCACCAAAGCAAACGTGAATTACCTAAATACTCATCATAAAACATTTATGAAAAATACACAGCGTACAGCAAATGAAAGAGCAACATCTTGTGAATCCAGCCAATATTTCAGATTTTTTAAGTGTTTTACAGCGAAAACACAATATAGCATTATATTAGCTTACTACAATAGCCAACCACACAGCAGCATTGATTCATGCACGTTAGCGATAGCGAATAAACCAGCAAAAGATATACAATTTTTCACTAACCTTCTCAAAACTTCATCAGATGACAGTCCTATAACATCATATTACACAATACATATATGGTTTGTTCGACAATGTGCATATTTAGCAGCACAAATCGTGGTTATACAATGAGAAGAGTAGCCAAACTGCAAACAAAATGTCGGAAAATTTTTGGGAGAGGCACCTAATCTAATCAATAACTAATCATAAACTTGACTAAAAAATACAGGTTGGACAGCAAATGAAAGATACATTAGTTCTTAATGCAACCGCTGTGTTAGATTTTTTTAAATTAACGTTACTACGACATACAGCGTGCATTAAAGCGAGACCGCACCGAAATTAATGGCGGAATAATAGTTTAACATTTTTCAACAGAACAACGAATTAACATCATAAATAGTTCTTACTATTTGATGAGCTTCCATCAGAATCTTGTGCAAGTTGTCCTTTGTCCAGAATAATCGTTGCTCGGTTGTAGATTGTCGTCTTCAACTTTGGAATTAGCAGCAAACATTAGCCATGTGGCGAAAACGTGTCCAACTCACCATAACGCAGCACAAACAAAATACCGAAAATCGCAATATACTGATATAAACTGATATAACTCGGTTTAAATTAACTACATTATGATGTTTTTAACACCTATATCGAATAAAATCAGAGCCGGATAAATCTAACTCCTATAACGAGAGCTTTTCAGAATGCAATCCTGAGGTCTGTCTCGCGTCATGACGAACGTTGAAAAGATTGCACCCCCGGTTCCAAGAGCTTTTGTACGGCCTCAGATCTACCTAGACACTCCATTCCAATTATCACTGCTTACTGACATCTAGGGGAAGGCGTATGCAGTGCATGTCGACCCATAGATTACATGCAAATTAATAAACTGACCCTGGAACAGAGTGCCCGATTTCAGGTTTGCAGCAAAATGAGTTCTGTTTTGCTCACAGATATAATTCAAACGGTTTTAGAAACTAGAGAGTGTTTTCTATCCAATAGTAATAATAATATGCATATTGTAGGAGCAAGAATTGAGTACGAGGCAGTTTAATTTGGGAACGAATTTTTACAAAGTCGAAATGGCGCCACCCTATTGAGAAAAGGTTAAAACCTCTCTGGGATACGTGGGACGGTAGCTTCCCACCTGCCCAACATCCAGTGAAAATGCAGAGCGCCAAATTCAAATAAATTACTATAAAAATTTAACTTTCATGAAATCACACATTCAAAATACCAAATTAAAGCTACACTTGTTTTGAATCCAGCCAATGTGTCAGATTTCAAAAATGCTTTACGGCGAAAGCAAACAGTGCTATTATCTGAGGACAGCATCCCAGCTAACAATCACAGACCATCATATTTCAACCCTCCCGGCGTGACACAAAACGCAGAAATAAAGATATAATTCATGCCTTACCTTTGACGAGCTTCTTCTGTTGCCACTCCAATATGTCCCATAAACATCACAAATGGTCCTTTTGTTCGATTAATTCCGTCGATATATATCCAAAATGTTCATTTATTTGGCGCGTTTGATCCAGAAAAACACCAGTTCCAACTTGCACAACGTGACTACAAAATATCTCAAAAGTTACCTGTAAGCTTTGTCCAAACATTTCAAACTACTTTTGTAATACAATTTTAGGTATTTTTTTACGCAAATAATTGATAAAATTGAAGACGTGATGATCTATGTTCAATACCGGAGGAAAACAATGTGTAGCATGCTTTCTCGTCACGCGCCTCTAACAAACAGTACACTTCACTGGAGCCTCATTCTGAACATGGCTACTTCTTCACTCTCAAAGGAAAAACCTCAACCAATTTCTAAAGACTGTTGACATCCAGTGGAAGCAATAGGAACTGCAGGAAGGTCCCTTAGACATCTGGATTCCCAATGAAAACTCATTGAAAAGAGAGTGACCTCCCCCAAAAAATTCTGAATGGTTTGTCCTCAGGGTTTTGCCTGCCAAATAAGTTCCGTTTTAGTCACAGACATGATTCAAACAGTTTTAGAAACTTCAGAGTGTTTTCTATCCAATACTAATAATAAAATGCATATATTAGCATCTGGGATTGAGTAGGAGGCAGTTTACTCTGGGCATGCTTTTCATCCAAACGTGAAAATGCTGCCCCCTATCCTAGAGAAGTTATTAATCACTCAATCAAAGTATCTACATGTGGTCTGAACTTGACATGCCTGTTGTATTTCCTGATATATCATATTAATCATAAATTATATATATATATATATATATCTATAGAATCTATCTTCGGAAAGTATTCATGACTTATCCCACATTTTGTTGTGTTACAGTCAAAACATTTATGAAAAAAAAAAAAAAAAAAACATCACCCATACCACACAATACCCCATAATGACCAAGTAAAAACATGTTTTGTAACATTTGCAAATTTATTTAAAAATACAGAATTATCTAATTTAAGTACTCACACCCTTGAGTCAATACTTTGGCGGCGAGTCTCCAAGAGCTTTGCACACCTGGATTGTACAACATTTGCCCATTATTTCTTTTAAAAATTCTTCAAGCTCTGTCAAGTTGATTGTTGATCATTGCTAGACAACCATTTTCAAGTCTTGCCATAGATTTTCAAGCGGATTTAAATGAAAACTGTGACTAAGCCACTCCGGAACGTTCAACGTCGTCTTGGTCAGTAACTCCAGTGTAGATTTGGCCTTTTGTTTTGGCCTTTCGTTATTGTCCTGCTGAAATGTGAATTTGTCTCCCAGTGTTTGTTGGAAAGCAGACTGAACCAGGGTTTCTTCTAGGATTTTGCACTTATAGCTGTATTCCATGTGTTTTTATCCTAAAAAACTCCCAAAACATGATGTAGCCACCTCCATACTTGAAAATGAAGAGTGGTACACAGTGATGTGTTGTGTAGGATTTGCCCAAAACATAACGCCTTATATTTAGGACAATAAGTTAATTTCTTTGCCACATGTTTTGTAGTATTACTTACTAGTTCACTGGTCACGATGGTTACATCCACCCGTAGCACGCACTCCAGCAGGTGTATCTCACTGATCATCCCTAAAGCCAAAACCTAATTTGGCCGCCTTTCCTTCCAGTTCTCTGCTGCCTGCGACTGGAACGAATTGCAAAAATCTCTGAAGTTGGAGACTTTTATCTCCCTCAACAACTTTAAACATCTGCAATCTGAGCAGCTAACCGATCGCTGCAGCTGTACATAGTCCATCGGTATATAGCCCACCCAATTTACCTACTTCACCCCATACTGTTTTTATTTATTTACTTTTCTGCTCTTTTGCACACCAGTATCTCTACCTGCACATGATCATCTGATGATTTATCACTCCAGTGTTAATCTGCTAAATTGTAATTATTCGATTTATTGCCTACCTCCTCATGCCTTTTGCACACATTGTATATAGATTCTCTTTTTTTCTACCATGTTATTGACTTGTTTATTGTTTACTCCATGTGTAACTCTGTGTTGTTGTCTGTTCACACTGCTATGCTTTATCTTGGCCAGGTCGCAGTTGCAAATGAGAACTTGTTCTCAACTAGCCTACCTGGTTAAATAAAGGTGAAAAAACAAAACAAAAAAAAAAAACGAATTGCCTTGTTGCAAACAGGATGAGCAGTTTCTTTCCTCTCCGGCAACTGAGTTAGAATGGATGACTTTATTGTTGTAGTGACTGGGCGTATTGATACACCATCCAAAAGGGTAATTAATAACTCTATATATATTTTTTTTGTTGCATATCTACCAATCGGTGTACTTCATTGCGAGTCATTGAGAAACTTCCTGGGTTTTTCTGGTTGAATCTGTGCTTGAAATTCACTACTCGATTGAGGTACTTACAGATAATTGTGTGTGGGGTACAGAGATGAGTAAGTCATTCAATAATAATCGAACCACTATTATTGAATAAGTAATTAGTCCATGTAATTTATTATGCGATTTGTTCAGCACATTTTTACTCCAAAAATGATTAGAATTTTTTTGGGACATGCCATAACAATGGGGTTGAATCCTTATTGACTCAAGACATTTCAGCTTTGCATTTTTTATTAATAAAAATGTGAGACAGAGAGAGGACTGACAGACAGGGCTTGCAGCTCAAATGGCATCCGATTCCCAATATAGTGCACTACTTTTTAGGGCCCCTGGTCAGAAGTAGTTCAGAAGTAGTGCACTCTATAGGGAATAGCATGCCATTTGAGACATACACACGACGCAGAGAGGACCTTCAACCGATGAAACCCCACCAAGGTAGAGGTGCTTGTCTCTAGATTACCATTTAAATTGCTTTCTTCCCTCTCACCATCCCTCTTCCCTCTCACCTTCCCTCTCTCTCATTCCCCACTTCCACCCCCCGCTCCTCTCTTCTAGATAAAAGGCCAGGCTTTGTGTTTGCTCAGCCCTGTGGCTAGGCAGGGAGGAACCGTGGGGAGGTGTGTGCTGTGGTGGTGGGGTGCCTTGTGTGAGTGCATGCATGGCTGTTGAAAGTGGGAGGCTAGGACAGGGAGATGACCTGCATTGACAGACTGCTCGGGAACAGTTAGACCTGGAACACGATGCTGTGCTGAACGTTCACAAAGCCATGCATTTGGCCCAGTACTTCACTGGGGTCCGAGATCCCTGCTATCAAGGACTTCTATACCAGGCGGTGATAGAGGAAGGTCATAAAAAATGTCAAAGACTCCAGCCACCCACAGACTTTTCTCTCTGCTGCCGCTCGGTAACTGTTACCGGAGCACCAAGTCTGGGACTAAAAGGCTTCTTAACAGCTTCTACCTACAAGCCATAAGACTCCTGAACATTTAACCAAATGGCTACCTGGACTATATACCCATTATTTTTTTATATTTTTTTGCAATGACTCTTGCCCAGGCTCGATGTACACTCACTGGACTCTAACCACCTCACTCACATACTACACGGACACTCCAACACACCAACACACACACACAAACACACACACACACATACAAACGGACACACACATACATGCATGTTGACGCTACACACACACACATACATTCACAACTTACCTTTGCAAACCGTTACACCTGCACGTTGACTCAGTACCGGTAACTCTTGTATACAGCCTCTTTAGACTTATTTGGTGTTACTATTTGTCCTCTAATTAATTAATCACATTTCTCAAACTTACTTTTTTAAAACCCTGAACTTTACAGTTTCACTGAAATGCAGGGGTTGGTAGAGGTTTATTGAAATACAGGAGATTGGTAGAGTTTTTTTCTGAAATACAGGAGATTGGTAGTTTTTTACTGAAATACAGGAGATTGGTACTATAATAACCTGTTAGTCAGTTATAACTACTGGAATATACAGGGGAGGGATGTGATCTATAATAACCTGTTAGTTATAACTACTGGAATATACAGGGGAGGGATGTGATCTATAATAACCTGTTAGTCAGTTATAACTACTGTAATATACAGGGGAGGGATGTGATCTATAATAACCTGTTAGTTATAACTACTGGAATATACTGGGGAGGGATGTGATCTATAATAACCTGTTAGTCAGTTATAACTACTGGAATATACAGGGGAGGGATGTGATCTATAATAACCTGTTAGTCAGTTATAACTACTGGAATATACAGGGGAGGGATGTGATCTATAATAACCTGTTAGTTATACCTACTGGAATATACAGCGGAGGGATGTGATCTATAATAACATGTTAGTCAGTAATAACTACTGGAATATACAGGGGAGGGATGTGATCTATAATAACCTGTTAGTCAGTTATAACTACTGGAATATACAGGGGAGGGATGGGATCTATAATAACCTGTTAGTCAGTTATAACTACTGGAATATACAGGGGAGGGATGTGATCTATAATAACCTGTTAGTCAGTTATAACTACTGGAATATACAGGGGAGGGATGTGATCTATAATAACCTGTTAGTCAGTTATAACTACTGGAATATACAGGGGAGGGATGTGTTCTATAATAACCTGTTAGTCAGTTATAACTACTGGAATATACAGGGGAGGGATGTGATCTATAATAACCTGTTAGTCAGTTATAACTACTGGAATATACAGGGGAGGGATGGGATCTATAATAACCTGTTAGTCAGTTATAACTACTGGAATATACAGCGGAGGGATGTGATCTATAATAACCTGTTAGTCAGTTATAACTACTGGAATATACAGGGGAGGGATGTGATCTATAATAACCTGTTAGTCAGTTATAACTACTGGAATATACAGGGGAGGGATGTGATCTATAATAACCTGTTAGTCAGTAATAACTACTGGAATATACAGGGGAGGGATGGGATCTATAATAACCTGTTAGTCAGTTATAACTACTGGAATATACAGGGGAGGGATGTGATCTATAATAACCTGTTAGTCAGTTATAACTACTGGAATATACAGGGGAGGGATGGGATCTATAATAACCTGTTAGTCAGTTATAACTACTGGAATATACAGGGGAGGGATGTGATCTATAATAACCTGTTAGTTATACCTACTGGAATATACAGCGGAGGGATGTGATCTATAATAACCTGTTAGTCAGTTATAACTACTGGAATATACAGGGGAGGGATGTGATCTATAATAACCTGTTAGTTATACCTACTGGAATATACAGGGAGGGATGGGATCTATAATAACCTGTTAGTCAGTTATAACTACTGGAATATACAGGGGAGGGATGTGATCTATAATAACCTGTTAGTCAGTTATAACTACTGGAATATACAGCGGAGGGATGTGATCTATAATAACTGTAACGGCTTTCTATCTCTTCCTCCTCATCTGACGAGGAGAGGCGAGAAGGATCGGAGGACCAATACGCAGAGTGGTAAGTGTCCATGATTTAATAATATAAACTGAACACTACACAAATAACAAATGTGAACGAACCGAAACAGTACCGTGTGGCAACAAACACCGACACGGAAGACAAACACCCACAAACCAACAGTGAAAACAGGCAACCTAAATATGGCTCCCAATCAGAGACAATGCAAAACACCTGCCTCTGATTGAGAACCATATCAGGCTACATGAACAAACCTAAACATAGAAACAAATAGGGTCAGTAGCTATATACAGGGACAGTTTCAGGGTCAGTAACTATATACAGGGACAGTTCCAGGGTCAGTAGATATATACAGGGTCAGTAGCTATATACAGGGACAGTTCCAGGGTCAGTAGCTATATACAGGGACAGTTCCAGGGTCAGTAGCTATATACAGGGTCAGTAGCTATATACAGGGACAGTTCCAGGGTCAGTAGCTATATACAGGGACAGTTCCAGGGTCAGTAGCTATATACAGGGTCAGTAGCTATATACAGGGACAGTTCCAGGGTCAGTAGCTATATACAGGGTCAGTAGCTATATACAGGGTCAGTTCCAGGGTCAGTAGCTATATACAGGGTCAGTTCCAGGGTCAGTAGTTATATACAGGGACAGTTCCAGGGTCAGTAGATATATACAGGGACAGTTCCAGGGTCAGTAGCTATATACAGGGTCAGTTCCAGGGTCAGTAGCTATATACAGGGTCAGTAGCTACATACATTGTCAGTAGCTATATACAGGCAGAGTTCCAGGGTCAGTAGCTACATACAGGGTCAGTAGCTATATACAGGGTCAGTTCCAGGGTCAGTAGTTATATACAGGGTCAGTTCCAGGGTCCTTAGCTATATACAGGGTCAGTAGCTATATACAGGGTCAGTAACTATATACAGGGTCAGTTCCAGGGTCAGTAGCTATATACAGGGTCAGTAGCTATATACAGGGTCAGTTCCAGGGTCAGTAGCTATATACAGGGTCAGTAGCTATATACATGGTCAGTAGTTATATACAGGGTCAGTAGTTATATACAGGGTCAGTAGCTATATACAGGGTCAGTAACTATATACAGGGTCAGTATCTATATACAGGGTCAGTACCAGGGTCAGTAGCTATATACAGGGACAGTAGCTATATACAGGGTCAGTAGCTATATACAGGGTCAGTAGCTATATACAGGGTCAGTAGCTATATACATGGTCAGTAGCTATATACAGGGTCAGTATCTATATACAGGGTCAGTAACTATATACAGGGTCAGTTCCAGGGTCAGTAGCTATATACAGGGTCAGTAGCTATATACAGGGTCAGTTCCAGGGTCAGTAACTATATACAGGGTCAGTAACTATATACAGGGTCAGTTCCAGGGTCAGTAGCTATATACAGGGTCAGTAGCTATATACAGGGTCAGTTCCAGGGTCAGTAACTATATACAGGGTCAGTAACTATATACAGGGTCAGTTCCAGGGTCAGTAACTATATACAGGGTCAGTTCCAGGGTCAGTAGCTATATACAGGGTCAGTTCCAGGGTCAGTAGCTATATACAGGGTCAGTAACTATATACAGGGTCAGTTCCAGGGTCAGTAGCTATATACAGGGTCAGTTCCAGGGTCAGTAGCTATATACAGGGTCAGTAACTATATACAGGGTCAGTTCCAGGGTCAGTAACTATATACAGGGTCAGTAGCTATATACAGGGTCAGTAGCGACATACAGGGTCAGTAGCTATATACCATATTAACAATGTGCAGGGATACTGGAGTGATGGAGGTAAATGTGTATAGGGGTAAGGTGACTATATACAGGGTCAGTACCATATTAACAATGTACAGGGATACTGGAGTGATGGAGATAGATATGTATAGGGGTAAGGTGACTATATACAGGGTCAGTACCATATTAACAATGTACAGGGATACTGGAGTGATGGAGGTAGATATGTATAGGGGTAAGGTGACTATATACAGGGTCAGTACCATATTAACAATGTACAGGGATACTGGAGTGATAGAGGTAGATATGTATAGGGGTAAGGGGACAGGGATACTGGAGTGATGGAGGTAGATATGTATAGGAGAAGGAGACAGGGATACTGGAGTGATGGAGGTAGATATGTATAGGGGGAAGGGGACAGGGATACTGGAGTGATGGAGGTAGATATGTATAGGGGAAGGAGACATGGATACTGGAGTGATGGAGGTAGATATGTATAGTGGGAAGGGGATACTGGAGTGATGGAGTTAGATATGTATAGGGGGAAGGAGACAGGGATACTGGAGTGATGGAGGTAGATATGTATAGGGGGAAGGGGACAGGGATACTGGAGTGATGGAGGTAGATATGTATAGGGGTAAGGTGACAGGGATACTGGAGTGATGGAGGTAGATATATATAGGAGGAAGGAGACAGGGATACTGGAGTGATGGAGGTAGATATGTATAGGGGTAAGGTGACAGGGATACTGGAGTGATGGAGGTAGATATGTATAGGGGGAAGGAGACAGGGATACTGGAGTGATGGTTGTAGATATGTATAGGGGGAAGGGGACAGGGATACTGGAGTGATGGAGGTAGATATGTATAGGGGGAAGGGGACAGGGATACTGGAGCAATGGAGGTAGATATGTATAGGGGTAAGGGGACAGGGATACTGGAGTGATGGAGGTAGATATGTATAGGGGGAAGGAGACAGGGATACTGGAGTGATGGAGGTAGATATGTATAGGGGGAAGGGGACAGGGATACTGGAGTGATGGAGGTAGATATGTATAGGGGGAAGGGGATACTGGAGTGATGGAGGTAGATATGTATAGGAGTAAGGGGACAGGGATACTGGAGTGATGGAGGTAGATATGTATAGGGGACAGGGGACAGGGATACTGGAGTGATGGAGGTAGATATGTATAGGGGTAAGGTGACAGGGATACTGGAGTGATGGAGGTAGATATGTATAGGGGGAAGGGGACAGGGATACTGGAGCGATGGAGGTAGATATGTATAGGGGTAAGGGGACAGGGATACTGGAGTGATGGAGGTAGATATGTATAGGGGGAAGGGGACAGGGATACTGGAGCAATGGAGGTAGATATGTATAGGGGTAAGGTGACTATATACAGGGTCAGTACCATATTAACAATGTGCAGGGATACTGGAGTGATGGAGGTAGATATGTATAGGGGTAAGGTGACTATATACAGGGTCAGTACCATATTAACAATGTACAGGGATACTGGAGTGATGGAGGTAGATATGTATAGGGGGAAGGAGACAGGGATACTGGAGTGATGGTTGTAGATATGTATTATGGGGAAGGGGACAGGGATACTGGAGTGATGGAGGTAGATATGTATAGGGGGAAGGGGACAGGGATACTGGAGCAATGGAGGTAGATATGTATAGGGGTAAGGGGACAGGGCTACTGGAGTGATGGAGGTAGATATGTATAGGGGGAAGGAGACAGGGATACTGGAGTGATGGAGGTAGATATGTATAGGGGGAAGGGGACAGGGATACTGGAGTGATGGAGGTAGATATGTATAGGGGGAAGGGGATACTGGAGTGATGGAGGTAGATATGTATAGGGGGAAGGAGATACTGGAGTGATGGAGGTAGATATGTATAGGGGACAGGGGACAGGGATACTGGAGTGATGGAGGTAGATATGTATAGGGGACAGGGGACAGGGATACTGGAGTGATGGAGGTAGATATGTATAGGGGTAAGGTGACAGGGATACTGGAGTGATGGAGGTAGATATGTATAGGGGGAAGGGGACAGGGATACTGGAGCAATGGAGGTAGATATGTATAGGGGTAAGGGGACAGGGATACTGGAGTGATGGAGGTAGATATGTATAGGGGGAAGGGGACAGGGATACTGGAGCAATGGAGGTAGATATGTATAGGGGTAAGGGGACAGGGATACTGGAGTGATGGAGGTAGATATGTATAGGGGGAAGGAGACAGGGATACTGGAGTGATGGAGGTAGATATGTATAGGGGGAAGGGGACAGGGATACTGGAGTGATGGAGGTAGATATGTATAGGGGACAGGGGACAGGGATACTGGAGTGATGGAGGTAGATATGTATAGGGGTAAGGTGACAGGGATACTGGAGTGATGGAGGTAGATATGTATAGGGGGAAGGGGACAGGGATACTGGAGCGATGGAGGTAGATATGTATAGGGGTAAGGGGACAGGGATACTGGAGTGATGGAGGTAGATATGTATAGGGGGAAGGGGACAGGGATATTGGAGTGATGGAGGTAGATATGTATAGGGGAAAGGAGACAGGGATACTGGAGTGATGGAGGTAGATATGTATAGGGGGAAGGAGACAGGGATACTGGAGTGATGGAGGTAGATATGTATAGGGGGAAGGATACAGGGATACTGGAGTGATGGAGGTAGATATGTATAGGGGGAAGGGGACAGGGATACTGGAGTGATGGAGGTAGATATGTATAGATATATCAGGATATATTATAAACAGAGTAGCAGCAGTGTATATGATGATTGTGTCTGTGTAGAATGAGTATGAATGTGTGTGAGTGTAGTGTGTGTGTTGTGTGTCGTGTGTGTGTGTGTGTGTGTGTGTGTGTGTGTGTGTGTGTGTGTGTGTGTGTGTGTGTGTGTGTGTGTGTGTGTGTGTGTGTGTGTGTGTGTGTGTGTGTGTGTGTGTATGTGTGTAGTAGGATAGAGTAAAAAACTAAACAACTTAAACATGAACATGAACCCGTCAACAAGATAAAAACAGACACACACCCTCCACTCCTCATCTCGCTATTCCTTTCCTGGGATGAGACACAGTTGCTAGGTAACGCAACACTTATACTAGCTATCTAACGTTAGCTTACCCGCTATCTTTCCTCACTAGCTAAATTACTGCAGGCAGTAAATGCAGGTACGCAGATGACTGAAGGAAAAATACATCTTTACAATGAAAGCAGTGTTTGGGCAAGGTGTGACATCCTAAAGTATCTACAAATGTATCGTGTAACTCAATGATTTTATTTACAGATGATGCTAATGTACTGTAGGTACCGTTGACTTGAGAAACAAAGCGGGAAATTCTTCAGACTTTGGCGTGGGGTGTCCGTGGATGGCTTTTGAGGTTTGTTTTTTTATACCTCATGTCTTACCCATTCGTCCAAATCGGATGTTGACCTGCCTAACCTATTTACTGTGAATAAATTGGCCTACTTTTTAGAATCGCCCAAAAATGTGTTTACCAAGATGATTTAGTATGTTTATCCAGATGATTCAGTATGTTTACCCAGATGATTCAGTATATTTACCCATATGATTCAGTATATTTACCCAGATGATTCAGTATGTTTACCCAGATGATTCAGTATGTTTACCCAAAATGATTCAGTATGTTTACCCAGATGATTCAGTATATTTACCCAGATGATTCAGTATGTTTACCCAGATGATTCAGTATGTTTACCCAGACGATTCAGTATGTTTACCCAGATGATTCAGTATGTTTACCCATATGAATCAGTACGTTTACCCAGATGATTCAGTATGTTTACCCAGATGATTCAGTATATTTACCCAGATGATTCAGTATGTTTACCCAGATGATTCAGTATATTTACCCAGATGATTCAGTATGTTTACCCAGATGATTCAGTATGTTTACCCATATGATTCAGTATGTTTACCCAGATGATTCAGTATATTTACCCAGATGATTCAGTATGTTTACCCAGATGATTCAGTATATTTACCCAGATGATTCAGTATATTTACCCAGATGATTCAGTATGTTTACCCAGATGATTCAGTATATTTACCCAGATGATTCAGTATATTTACCCAGATGATTCAGTATGTTTACCCAGATGATTCAGTATGTTTACCCAGATGATTCAGTATGTTTACCCATATGATTCAGTATGTTTACCCAGATGATTCAGTATGTTTACCCAGATGATTCAGTATATTTACCCAGATGATTCAGTATGTTTACCCAGATGATTCAGTATATTTACCCAGATGATTCAGTATGTTTACCCAGATGATTCAGTATATTTACCCAGATGATTCAGTATGTTTACCCAGATGATTCAGTATGTTTACCCAGATGATTCAGTATGTTTACCCAGATGATTCAGTATGTTTACCCAGATAATTCAGTATGTTTACCCAGATGATTCAGTACGTTTACCCAGATGATTCAGTACGTTTACCCAGATGATTCAGTATGTTTACCCAGATGATTCAGTATATTTACCCAGATGATTCAGTATATTTACCCAGATGATTCAGTATATTTACCCAGATGATTCAGTATATTTACCCAGATGATTCAGTATATTTACCCATATGATTCAGGCCAAAGTGAATAACAATAATCATGGCTGCATGACCTCAACTCAGGACAAAGCCAATGCATTAGAGTTATATTTAGATATTTTGTCTACTTAGAGTGGTCTATGCACTGCTAACTCCATTTGTTTAGAAAAGGTTAGAATATTAGAACGTTGTGTGAGCTATGAGTTGCAACAGTACACGGTGTGTGTGTGTGTGTGTGTGTGTGTCTACACTCCCACTTTACGAGATGTAACTATTTCTGGTAAAGTAAATAGCTATACTAGTTAAATAGTTGCATACGCATCTATAACAAAAAAACATCCTGTCAGTTAGGATCCTTTTATTGGACAGCACAGACACGGCACTGACTCATATCTAACAAAAATTCAGATTCCATTACGACACATTTCCGTTTTCACCAGAAATGGACAAGCACTTGAAGCAGATTGTATTGAAACTGTCTCTGTGCATTTTTCTGCAGTTCTTCTCCTTCTGCAGAATTATTCTCCTTCTGCAGAGTTATTATTTTCTGCAGTTCTTCTCCTTCTGCAGAGTTATTATTTTCTGCAGTTACTCTCCTTCTGCAGAGTTATTCTCCTTCTACAGAATTATTCTCCTTCTGCAGAGTTATTCTCCTTCTACAGAATTATTCTCCTTCTACAGAGTTATTCTCCTTCTACAGAGTTATTCTCCTTCTACAGAGTTATTCTCCTTCTACAGAGTTATTCTCCTTCTGCAGAGTTATTCTCCTTCTACAGAGTTATTCTCCTTCTGCAGTTATTCTCCTTCTATAGAGTTATTCTCCTTCTACAGAGTTATTCTCCTTCTACAGCGTTATTCTCCTTCTGCAGTTATTCCCCTTCTATAGAGTTATTCTCCTTCTACAGAGTTATTCTCCTTCTACAGAGTTATTCTCCTTCTGCAGTTATTCCCCTTCTATAGAGTTATTCTCCTTCTACAGAGTTATTCTCCTTCTGCAGAGTTATTCTCCGTCAGCAGAGTTATTCTCCTTCTGTAGAGTTATTCTCCTGCTGCAGAGTTATTCTCCTTCTGCAGTTATTCTCCTTTTGCAGAGTGATTCTCCTTCTGCAGAGTTATTCTCCTTCTACAGAGTTATTCTCCTTCTACAGAGTTATTCTTCTCAGCAGAGTATTCTCCTTCTACATAGTTATTCTCCTTCTACAGAGTTATTCTCCTTCTGCAGTTATTCTCCTTCTACAGAGTTATTCTCCTTCTGCAGAGTTATTCTCCTTCTACATAGTTATTCTTCTCAGCAGAGTTATTCTTCTTCAGCAGAGTTATTCGAATACATAATAAATAAAGACAGAGCTGCTTTCTGTCTTTTCACAGAGTAGGAACGATGATGTTATGGTCTGGGTCTGATAGTGTACGAAAATATTTAGGCGGACAATAAATAAGCATTATATTTACAAAATTATACAAATTTAAGGTACCAAATTGAGGTCACTCAAAACATTCAAGCACACATATTACAAGGTAAAGCATCACAAGAAAATACACTGAAATTCCACTCAATGCACTGTTCATAATACTTTTCATCACAAATTAATGTGTAGGATAGTTTTAAACACCCGTTTGAAATTCTCATTGCAGAGCGGGTATATGAACGGGTTCAAGGTAGAGTTTATATACCCGAGCCATATCGTGAACATGTGTAGGTTGTGATGTACACAGGTCTGGCAGAAAGCCATGACCATAAACACTATGAAGTAGGGGATCCAGCACATCATGAACCCAGCTATAATACAGCCCAGCTGCTTGGCCGCTTTGTGCTCCTTATGGACCTGAAGGCTCTGGATACGCTGCCTGGACTGGGCACAGAACTTCTGCCAGGTCTGTTTTAGAGTCAAAGCGTTGGCTGCAGAGTCCGTGTTAGTACCATCATCAGGCTCTGAGTCCTCCTGGGGCGGGGGTGACTGGGGTGAATTATGGGGACATGGTGACGGGGATAAATTCACAGACTGGGTGAATTCGTTGTTGTAGAACATGGTGGTGTATCTCTGCATGTCAGATATCTGGGTTATTTCGCAGACGCCAGCCACGGAGTTTGGCGGCACGGCTACCTTGCAGTCGTTCACGGATACGTAGAGTTTCTGCAAGTTGTCGTCGTCGTCGTCGTCGTAGTTTGTGAAGCCAAGAGGTAAAGAGGACAGGTTCAAAGGGGTCTCCGAGTCCAAATTCTTCTGTTGGAAAGACGAAGAGCCGCTCTTTCTTTTGTCCTTTACTGTCGTCCTCAGACGTTTTGTCATTCTGAGCACTGAATGAGATTCTTTCCCAGACTTGGGTTCCCTGGGTACGTTGGTTTCCACTGTATCTGTGGAGTCGTATGGCTGATCTAGCGTGTACTCATCAAAGTCTGAATTTCTTTCTTCCTTAGACTCGCAGGGGCTATTTCCTGTTTGGACTTTGTGTCCGATCCTGTTTTCCACCACGGAATCTGTGGGATTGATAATCCTCTCCCTCTCTCTGAAGTTCTGTCTCACAGCCATGTAGATGCGTGAATAGAACCACAGCATCAACAGAGACGGAAGGTAGAAGTTAAACACTGAAGTTAAAACCTTAAACCACGTAACAAACCGGAAATCAGTATCACACTTATTCTCCATCTCTGGTTTGAGGTCGACCTGAACAAAGGACCTCCACCCTAGTATAGGAATAATCCATGTCATGGACATTAGCCAGGCCCCTGAGATCATAACGCTAGCTCTCCCTCTGGTCCGGTACTTCAGGTACCTCAGCGGCTCGTGAACGGACCGATACCGATCCAGACATAGTATAAACAGACTAAAGATGGAGGCTGTGCTGGCTACATAATCCATGATGAGCCAGAACTGACAGACGACCCTCCCCAGCCTCCACTCGTCCTCCAGCAGATATACCAGGTTGAGGGGCATGACGGTGGCCCCGACGATGAGATCCGCCACGGAGAGGCTGACGATGTAGAGGTTGCCCACCGTGTGGAGGGTCCGCTCCTTCTTCACAGCGTAGAGTACCAGGATGTTCATGACGATGGTGAGCAGCGACAGGAAGCCCAGGAAGATACCTACAATAGAATATTATAACACAATTAATAGAATAAGATACTTTATTGTCCATTGGTTAGAATGGACATCTGTCCTCTTCCTTTCCCAACATCCCCCAGGCGCACACATACCCAGGCATACACACACACACACACACACACACACACACACACACACACACACACACACACACACACATACCCAGGCATACACACACACACACACACACACACACACACACACACACACACACACACACACACACACACACACACACACACACACACACACACACACACACACACACACACACACACACACACATACCCAGGCATACACACACACACACACACACACACACACATACCCAGGCATACACACACACACACCCAGGCGCACGCACGCACGCACGCACGCACGCACGCACGCACGCACGCACGCACACATACACACACCCAGGCACACACACACATACACACACCCACACACACACACACACACACACACACACACACACACACACACACACACACACACACACACACACACCCAGGCACACACACGCACGCACGCACGCACGCACACACACACACACACACACATACCCAGGCATACACACACACACACCCAGGCACACGCACGCACGCACGCACGCACGCACGCACGCACGCACGCACACACACACACACCCAGGCACACACACACATACACACACCCACACACACACACACACACACGCACGCACGCACGCACGCACGCACGCACGCACGCACGCACGCACGCACGCACGCACGCACGCACGCACGCACACACACACACACACACACACACACACACACACACACACACACACACACACACACACACACACACACACCCAGGCACACACACACACACACACACACACACACACACACACACACACACACACACACACACACACACCTAGTAGGGTGTTATGTAAGCTGTTGTGGTGCTGGAGGTGGAAAGAGCTGTTGAAAAGTGACGGGACAGTCTCCTGGCCGTACGGGTGTCTCCATGTGCTGTTGAAGTACCTTTTAGAAGAAAGAAAAAATCAGATGAAAGTTTGTTCATCACAGGATACAGTGGGTGTAAACAAACGGTAGAGGGAAAGTATTACTTGTCCTCAACAGTCAGTCTAGTATAACACCCTCCTCAACAGTCAGTCTAGTATAACACCCTCCTCAACAGTCAGTCTAGTATAACACCCTCCTCAACAGTCAGTCTAGTATAACACCCTCCTCAACAGTCAGTCTAGTATAACACCCTCCTCAACAGTCAGTCTAGTATAACACCCTCCTCAACAGTCAGTCTAGTATAACACCCTCTCATGGTAATGCAATATATTCGCATACACTCCCATGCAATATATTTAATATGTAGATCTTTTGACAGCTATGGGATTTCATCTACCACACCCTTCACATGTCACATGTATGTCACATAGAAATTCATGAGACACACACACACGCGTGTTTGTTAAATGTCACATGTATATCTACCGGTTAATAGAAATTAATTCAGACACACACACACACACGTGTTTGTTAAAGCACCTGTCCATGGGGATGTCAGGTGACTGAATAGACTCCATCACGGTTCTTTATGTAAGTATTCTTCACCCCTCCTCTTCATCCTCTCTGGATCCCTTCACATGATGTCAGAAGTGTTGAAAACATCAGGAGAAATCACAGCAAACAGTATCCATGCTGAATCAATCACCGTCAGCCATTACTGTACCTACAAAGTCAAAACAAATAAGAACAATAATCATTATTTCTCTTTCTGTCCCAAATGGCATCCTATTCTCTATATAGTGCACTACTTTAGACCAGAGCCCTATTCCCTATATAGTACACTACTGTTGACCAGGGCCCTATTCCCTATATAGAACACTACTGTTGACCAGAGCCCTATTCCCTATTATAGTACACTACTTTAGACCAGGGCCTTATTCCCTATATAATACTCTACTTTAGACCAGGGCCCTATTCCCTATATAGTACACTACTTTAGACCAGGGCCTTATTCCCTATATAATACTCTACTTTAGACCAGGGCCCTATTCCCTATATAGTGCACTAAGCTTGACCAGAGCCAGGCAAAAGGGTGCAATTTGCATCGCAAGCAGTGAACCTATAGGCCAGTGAACCTAGCAGTAAGTGAACCTAGCAGTAAGTGAACCTAGCAGTAAGTGAACCTAGCAGTAAGTGAACCTATCAGTAAGTGATTCTAGCGGCCAGTGAACCTAGCAGTAAGTGAACCTAGCAGTAAGCGATCCTAGCAGTAAGTGAACCTAGCAATAAGTGATCCTAGCAACAAGTGATCCTAGCGGCCAGTGAACCTAGCGGCCAGTGAACCTAGCGGCCAGTGAACCTAGCAGTAAGTGATCCTAGCAGTAAGTGATCCTAGCAGTAAGTGAACCTAGCAGTAAGTGATCCTAGCGGCCGGTGAACCTAGCAGTAAGTGAACCTAGCGGCCGGTGAACCTAGCGGACGGTGAACCTAGCTGCCAGTGAACATAGCAGCAAGTGAACCTAGAAGTAAGTGAACCTCGCATCCAGTGAACCTCGCATTCAGTGAACCTCGCAGTAAATGAACATCGCAGTAAGTGAACCTCGCAGTGAGTGAACCTAGCGGCCAGTGAACCTAGCAGCCAGTGAACCTAGTAGCCAGTCAACCTAGCAGCCAGTGAACATAGCAGCCAGTGAACCTAGTGTCCGGCGAACCTAGCGGCCGGTGAACCTAGCGGCCAGTGAACCTAGCGGCCAGTGAACCTAGCTACCAGTGTCTTCCAGCCAGTGAACCTCTAATCCAGTGAACCTCTTATCCAGTGAACCTCGCAGTAAGTGAACCTAGCGGCCAGTGAACCTAGCTGCCAGTGTCTTCCAGCCAGTGAACCTCTTATCCAGTGAACCTCTTATCCAGTGAACCTCTTAGTAAGTGAACCCAGCAGCCAGTGAACCCAGCAATAAGTGAACCTAGCAGCCAGTGAAACTAGCAGTAAGTGAACCTAGCAGCCAGTGAAACTAACTGCCAGTGAACCTAGCAGCCAGTGAAACTAGCAGTCGGAGAACTTTGCAGCCAGTGAACATAGCAGTCAGTGAACATAGCAGCCCGGGTACCTCCTGGCCAGTGAACATAGCAGTAAGTGAACCTAGCAGCCAGTGAACCTAGTAGCCAGTGAACCTAGCAGCCAGTGAACATAGCAGCCAGTGAACCTAGTGTCCGGCGAACCTAGCGGCCGGTGAACCTAGCGGCCAGTGAACCTAGCGGCCAGTGAACCTAGCTACCAGTGTCTTCCAGCCAGTGAACCTCTAATCCAGTGAACCTCTTATCCAGTGAACCTCGCAGTAAGTGAACCTAGCGGCCAGTGAACCTAGCTGCCAGTGTCTTCCAGCCAGTGAACCTCTTATCCAGTGAACCTCTTATCCAGTGAACCTCTTAGTAAGTGAACCCAGCAGCCAGTGAACCCAGCAATAAGTGAACCTAGCAGCCAGTGAAACTAGCAGTAAGTGAACCTAGCAGCCAGTGAAACTAACTGCCAGTGAACCTAGCAGCCAGTGAAACTAGCAGTCGGAGAACTTTGCAGCCAGTGAACATAGCAGTCAGTGAACATAGCAGCCCGGGTACCTCCTGGCCAGTGAACATAGCAGTAAGTGAACCTAGCAGCCAGTGAACCTAGTAGCCAGTGAACCTAGCAGCCAGTGAACATAGCAGCCAGTGAACCTAGCGGCCGGCGAATCTAGCAACCGGCGAACCTAGCGGCCGGCGAACCTAGCGGTCAGTGAACCTAGCAGCTAGTGTCTACCAGCCAATTGAACCTCGCATCCAGTGAAACTCGCAGTACGTGAACCCAGCAGTAAGTGAAACTAGCAGCCAGTGAAACTAGCAGTAAGTACACCCCCTGGCCAGTGAACCTAGCAGCCAGTGAAGCTAGCAGTAAGTGAACCTAGCGACCAGTGAACCTAGCGGCCCGTGAACCTAGCGGCCAGTGATCCTAGCAGCCAGTGAACCTAGCAGTAAGTTACCCTAGCAGCCAGTGAACCTAGCAGTAAGAGAACTTAGCAGCCAGTGATCCTAGCAGCCAGTGAACGTAGCAGTAAGTGAACTTAACAGCCAGTGAACCCAGCAGAAAGTTAACCGAGCAGCCAGTGAACCTAGCGGCCAGTAAACTTAGCGGCCAGTGAACCTAGCGGCCAGTGAACCTAGCAGCAAGTGAACCTAGCATCCAGTGATCCTAGCAGCCAGTGAACCTAGCAGTAAGTGAACATAGCAGCCAGTGAACCTAGCAGTAAGTGAACCTAGCAGCCAGTGAACTCAGGAGTAAGTTACCCTAGCGGCCAGTGAACCTAGCGGTAATTAAACCTAGCGGCCAGTGAACCTAGCGGCCAGTGAACCTAGCGGCCAGTGAACCTAGCGGTAATTAAACCTAGCGGCCAGTGAACCTAGCGGCCAGTGAACCTAGCGGCCAGTGAACCTAGCGGCCAGTGAAACTAGCGGCCAGTGAACCTAGCGGCCAGTGAACCTAGCGGCCAGTGAAACTAGCAGCCAGTTAACCTAGCAGTCAGTGAACTAGGATTAATAAATCTGAAGCATCAAATACACTTGCACTATGAACCCTGGTTTTACCTGGGTCGGCCTTCAGTTTACCCCGTCCCCAAGAACAATTGGTAGAGCAGGCTGGTATACCAGATTAGCCCTCGGTCATTTCAATTTATCGGACCCTGGTTTGGAACCCTGGTCTGCAGGTTACCATGGTGAAAGTGTTAGTGTATTAAAGGTTGGATACCACAGTGGCTCCAGCCTCGATCACCTTTCAGCAGGAAAACAGGCAGTGGCTGACATGGCACCCTATTCCCTATATAGTACACTACTTTTGATCACAGCCCTATGGCACCCTATTCCCTACATAGTACACTACTTTTGATCACAGCCCTATGGCACCCTATTCCCTACATAGTACACTACTTTTGATCACAGCCCTATGGGCCCTAGAGCCCTATGCAGGCCTGGTAATGCACTACATATGGAATATGGTACCATTTTGGATGCAATATGTCTGGCAGAAGTAGAACACAAGTCAGAAGTACACCAATGAATGGTAGCAGTGGAGTGGTAGCAGAGGGAATGAGTGGTAGCAGTGGAGTGGTAGCAGAGTGAATGAGTGGTAGCAGTGGAGTGGTAGCAGAGTGAATGAGTGGTAGCAGTGGAGTGGTAGCAGAGGGAATGAGTGGTAGCAGTGGAGTGGTAGCAGAGGGAATGAGTGGTAGCAGTGGAGTGGTAGCAGAGGGAATGAGTGGTAGCAGGGGAGTGGTAGCAGAGGGAATGAGTGGTAGCAGTGGAGTGGTAGCAGAGTGAATGAATGGTAGCAGTGGAGTGGTAGCAGAGGGAATGAGTGGTAGCAGTGGAGTGGTAGCAGAGTGAATGAGTGGTAGCAGTGGAGTGGTAGCAGAGGGAATGAGTGGTAGCAGTGGAGTGGTAGCAGAGGGAATGAGTGGTAGCAGTGGAGTGGTAGCAGAGTGAATGAGTGGTAGCAGTGGAGTGGTAGCAGAGGGAATGAGTGGTAGCAGTGGAGTGGTAGCAGAGGGAATGAGTGGTAGCAGTGGAGTGGTAGCAGAGGGAATGAGTGGTAGCAGGGGAGTGGTAGCAGAGGGAATGAGTGGTAGCAGTGGAGTGGTAGCAGAGGGAATGAGTGGTAGCAGTGGGAATGAGTGGTAGCAGTGGGGATGAGTGGTAGCAAAGTGAATGAGTGGTAGCAATGGGAATGAGTGGTAGCAGTGGGAATGAGTGGTAGCAGATAGAATGAGTGGTAGCAGATGGAAAGAGTGGTAGCAGTGGGAATGAGTGGTAGCAGTGGGAATGAGTGGTAGCAGTGGAATGAGTGGTAGCAGTGGGAATGAGTGGTAGCAGTGGGAATGAGTGGTAGCAGATGGAATGAGTGGTAGCAGTGGGAATGAGTGGTAGCAGTGGGAATGAGTGGTAGCAGATGGAATGAGTGGTAGCAGTGGAGTGGTAGCAGTGGGAGTGTTCAATATCAGCAACAACAAAAAAAGTAATGGATATATTATATTATAATTACTGTTTAAAGTGACACACGCATACTCATCGCTTCTTCATGTAATGTACTTGTATTACCTCCAGCACATTTACCATCATTATGTGGTTAGAGAGTTAGAATGCATTACGCTTCTCGCACAACAGTATGGCAGCCTTTATATATGGGAACACTGGACTGAAATAAATACACCTTGGGTCGGTTGCTTTGGAGACCAATAGACTGTATTGAATTAGTTTCCTAAGAGACATAACATCATGTCAAGCAATTGTGTTGCCTTAAAAAGAGAGACACTTTAAAATGAATCCTCTTAACAGTACATTATGCATTGCTTGTAATTATTATTAACCCCTCACTGAACCCCCCCACTGCAGCATTACCCCCTCACTGAACCCCCAATGCTACATTACCCCCTCACTGAACCCCCCACTGCAGCATTACCCCCTCACCGAACCCCCCCCACTGCTGCATTACCCCCTCACTGACATGTTTTGTTGTAGTCTCTGTTATTGGTAATGGAGGGAAGTTAGCATGTTTTGTTGTAGTCTCTGTTATTGGTAATGGAGAGAAGTTAGCATGTTTTGTTGTAGTCTCTGTTATTGGTAATGGTGAGAGGTTAGCATGTTTTGTTGTAATCTCTGTTATTGGTAATGGTGAGAGGTTAGCATGTTTTATTGTAGTCTCTGTTATTGGTAATGGTGAGAGGTTAGCATGTTTTGTTGTAGCCTCTGTTATTGGTAATGGTGAGAGGTTAGCATGTTTTGTTGTAGCCTCTGTTATTGGTAATGGTGAGAGGTTAGCGTGTTTTGTTGTAGCCTCTGTTATTGGTAATGGTGAGAGGTTAGCATGTTTTGTTGTAATCTCTGTTATTGGTAATGGTGAGAGGTTAGCATGTTTTGTTGTAGCCTCTGTTATTGGTAATGGTGAGAGGTTAGCATGTTTTGTTGTAGCCTCTGTTATTGGTAATGGTGAGAGGTTAGCATGTTTTGTTGTAGTCTCTGTTATTGATAATGGTGAGAGGTTAGCATGTTTTGTTGTAGTCTCTGTTATTGGTAATGGTGAGAGGTTAGCATGTTTTGTTGTAGTCTCTGTTATTGATAATGGTGAGAGGTTAGCATGTTTTGTTGTAGTCTCTGTTATTGGTAATGGTGAGAGGTTAGCATGTTTTGTTGTAGCCTCTGTTATTGGTAATGGTGAGAGGTTAGCATGTTTTGTTGTATATCCTGTTATTGGTAATGGTGAGAGGTTAGCATGTTTTGTTGTAGCCTCTGTTATTGGTAATGGTGAGAGGTTAGCATGTTTTGTTGTAGTCTCTGTTATTGGTAATGGTGAGAGGTTAGCATGTTTTGTTGTAGCCTCTGTTATTGGTAATGGTGAGAGGTTAGCATGTTTTGTTGAAGCCTCTGTTATTGGTAATGGTGAGAGGTTAGCATGTTTTGTTGTAGCCTCTGTTATTGGTAATGGTGAGAGGTTAGCATGTTTTGTTGAAGCCTCTGTTATTGGTAATGGTGAGAGGTTAGCATGTTTTGTTGAAGCCTCTGTTATTGGTAATGGTGAGAGGTTAGCATGTTTTGTTGTAGCTTCTGTTATTGGTAATGGTGAGAGGTTAGCATGTTTTGTTGTAGTCTCTGCTATTGGTAATGGTGAGAGGTTAGCATGTTTTGTTGTAGTCTCTGTTATTGGTAATGGTGAGAGGTTAGTATGTTTTGTTGTAGCCTCTGTTATTGGTAATGGTGAGAGGCTAGTATGTTTTGTTGTAGCCTCTGTTATTGGTAATGGTGAGAGGTTAGCATGTTTTGTTGTAGCCTCTGTTATTGGTAATGGAGAGAAGTTAGCATGTTTTGTTGTAGTCTCTGTTATTGGTAATGGTGAGAGGTTAGCATGTTTTGTTGTAATCTCTGTTATTGGTAATGGTGAGAGGTTAGCATGTTTTATTGTAGTCTCTGTTATTGGTAATGGTGAGAGGTTAGCATGTTTTGTTGTAGCCTCTGTTATTGGTAATGGTGAGAGGTTAGCATGTTTTGTTGTAGCCTCTGTTATTGGTAATGGTGAGAGGTTAGCGTGTTTTGTTGTAGCCTCTGTTATTGGTAATGGTGAGAGGTTAGCATGTTTTGTTGTAATCTCTGTTATTGGTAATGGTGAGAGGTTAGCATGTTTTGTTGTAGCCTCTGTTATTGGTAATGGTGAGAGGTTAGCATGTTTTGTTGTAGCCTCTGTTTTTGGTAATGGTGAGAGGTTAGCATGTTTTGTTGTAGTCTCTGTTATTGATAATGGTGAGAGGTTAGCATGTTTTGTTGTAGTCTCTGTTATTGGTAATGGTGAGAGGTTAGCATGTTTTGTTGTAGTCTCTGTTATTGATAATGGTGAGAGGTTAGCATGTTTTGTTGTAGTCTCTGTTATTGGTAATGGTGAGAGGTTAGCATGTTTTGTTGTAGCCTCTGTTATTGGTAATGGTGAGAGGTTAGCATGTTTTGTTGTATATCCTGTTATTGGTAATGGTGAGAGGTTAGCATGTTTTGTTGTAGCCTCTGTTATTGGTAATGGTGAGAGGTTAGCATGTTTTGTTGTAGTCTCTGTTATTGGTAATGGTGAGAGGTTAGCATGTTTTGTTGTAGCCTCTGTTATTGGTAATGGTGAGAGGTTAGCATGTTTTGTTGAAGCCTCTGTTATTGGTAATGGTGAGAGGTTAGCATGTTTTGTTGTAGCCTCTGTTATTGGTAATGGTGAGAGGTTAGCATGTTTTGTTGAAGCCTCTGTTATTGGTAATGGTGAGAGGTTAGCATGTTTTGTTGAAGCCTCTGTTATTGGTAATGGTGAGAGGTTAGCATGTTTTGTTGTAGCTTCTGTTATTGGTAATGGTGAGAGGTTAGCATGTTTTGTTGTAGTCTCTGCTATTGGTAATGGTGAGAGGTTAGCATGTTTTGTTGTAGTCTCTGTTATTGGTAATGGTGAGAGGTTAGTATGTTTTGTTGTAGCCTCTGTTATTGGTAATGGTGAGAGGCTAGTATGTTTTGTTGTAGCCTCTGTTATTGGTAATGGTGAGAGGTTAGCATGTTTTGTTGTAGCCTCTGTTATTGGTAATGGTGAGCGGTTAGCATGTTTTGTTGTAGCCTCTGTTATTGGTAATGGTGAGAGGTTAGCATGTTTTGTTGTAGCCTCTGTTATTGGTAATGGTGAGAGGTTAGCATGTTTTGTTGTAGTCTCTGTTATTGGTAATGGTGAGAGGTTAGCATGTTTTGTTGTAGCCTCTGTTATTGGTAATGGTGAGAGGTTAGCATGTTTTGTTGTAGTCTCTGTTATTGGTAATGGTGAGAGGTTAGCATGTTTTGTTGTAGTCTCTGTTATTGGTAATGGTGAGAGGTTAGCATGTTTTGTTGTAGCCTCTGTTATTGGTAATGGTGAGAGGTTAGCATGTTTTGTTGTATATCCTGTTATTGGTAATGGTGAGAGGTTAGTATGTTTTGTTGTAGCCTCTGTTATTGGTAATGGTGAGAGGTTAGCATGTTTTGTTGTAGTCTCTGTTATTGGTAATGGTGAGAGGTTAGCATGTTTTGTTGTAGCCTCTGTTATTGGTAATGGTGAGAGGTTAGCATGTTTTGTTGAAGCCTCTGTTATTGGTAATGGTGAGAGGTTAGCATGTTTTGTTGTAGCCTCTGTTATTGGTAATGGTGAGAGGTTAGCATGTTTTGTTGAAGCCTCTGTTATTGGTAATGGTGAGAGGTTAGCATGTTTTGTTGAAGCCTCTGTTATTGGTAATGGTGAGAGGTTAGCATGTTTTGTTGTAGCTTCTGTTATTGGTAATGGTGAGAGGTTAGCATGTTTTGTTGTAGTCTCTGTTATTGGTAATGGTGAGAGGTTAGCATGTTTTGTTGTAGTCTCTGTTATTGGTAATGGTGAGAGGTTAGTATGTTTTGTCGTAGCCTCTGTTATTGGTAATGGTGAGAGGTTAGCATGTTTTGTTGTAGTCTCTGTTATTGGTATTGGTGAGAGGTTAGCATCTTTTGTTGTAGCCTCTGTTATTGGTAATGGTGAGAGGTTAGCATGTTTTGTTGTAGCCTCTGTTATTGGTAATGGTGAGAGGTTAGCATGTTTTGTTGAAGCCTCTGTTATTGGTAATGGTGAGAGGTTAGCATGTTTTGTTGTAGCCTCTGTTATTGGTAATGGTGAGAGGTTAGTATGTTTTGTTGTAGCCTCTGTTATTGGTAATGGTGAGAGGTTAGTATGTTTTGTTGAAGCTTCTGTTATTGGTAATGGTGAGAGGTTAGCATGTTTTGTTGTAGTCTCTGTTATTGGTAATGGAGAGAGGTTAGCATGTTTTGTTGTAGCCTCTGGTATTGGTAATGGTGAGAGGTTAGCATGTTTTGTTGTAGCTTCTGTTATTGGTAATGGTGAGAGGTTAGCATGTTTTGTTTTAGTCTCTGTTATTGGTAATGGGGAGAGGTTAGCATGTTTTGTTGTAGCTTCTGTTATTGGTAATGGTTAGATGTTAGTATGTTTTGTTGTAGCCTCTGTTATTGGTAATGGTGAGAGGTTAGCATGTTTTGTTGTAGTCTATGTTATTGGTAATGGTGAGAGGTTAGCATGTTTTGTTGTAGTCTCTGTTATTGGTAATGGTGAGAGGTTAGTATGTTTTGTTGTAGCCTCTGTTATTGGTAATGGTGAGAGGCTAGTATGTTTTGTTGTAGTCTCTGTTATTGGTAATGGTGAGAGGTTAGCATGTTTTGTTGTAGCCTCTGTTATTGGTAATGGTGAGAGGTTAGTATGTTTTGTTGTAGCCTCTGTTATTGGTAATGGTAGAGGTTAGCATGTTTTGTTGTAGCCTCTGTTATTGGTAATGGTGAGAGGTTAGTATGTTTTGTTGAAGCTTCTGTTATTGGTAATGGTGAGAGGTTAGCATGTTTTGTTGTAGTCTCTGTTATTGGTAATGGTGAGAGGTTAGTATGTTTTGTTTTAGTCTCTGTTATTGGTAATGGTGAGAGGTTAGCATGTTTTGTTGTAGCCTCTGTTATTGGTAATGGTGAGAGGTTAGCATGTTTTGTTTTAGCCTCTGTTATTGGTAATGGTGAGAAGTTAGCATGTTTTGTTGTAGCCTCTGTTATTGGTAATGGTGAGAGGTTAGCATGTTTTGTTGTAGCCTCTGTTATTGGTAATGGTGAGAGGTTAGCATGTTTTGTTGAAGCCTCTGTAACTGCCTGACTCTTTATTTTTCAAGATTCCTTCATCATTTTTGATCGATTTGGAATGTCTTGGAGATAGATTTGGAATAGCTTGGAGATAGATTTGGAATGTCTTGGAGATAGATTTGGAATGTCTTGGAGATAGATTTGGAATGTCTTGGAGATAGATTGGAATGTCTTGGAGATAGATTTGGAATGTCTTGGAGATAGATTTGGAATGTCTTGGATATAGATTTGGAATGTCTTGGATATAGATTTGGAATGTCTTGGAGATAGATTTGGAATGTCTTGGAGATAGATTTGGAATGTCTTGGATATAGATTTGGAATGTCTTGGATATAGATTTGGAATGTCTTGGAGATAGATTTGGAATAGCTTGGAGATAGATTTGGAATGTCTTGGAGATAGATTTGGAATGTCTTGGATATAGATTTGGAATGTCTTGGAGATAGATTTGTGACCACTGATGTAGTCATTGTTTGCTAGGAATATGGGATCAAATACAAAACAATTTTACTATTTTAATACACTATAAGTGCATTTGTCCAAATACTTATAAAATCTTCAAATGAGGGGACTAGGTACATAAAGTGCTTTCATTTCTAAATTGTAGAAACAGATATGTATGTAAATACCCTCAAATAAAAGGTGACATTCTGTACTGTCACCATATATAAAACATTTGATCTGAAATCCAAAATGCTGGAGTATTTAGCCACATTTAAAATGTTAGCTTCACTGTCCAAATATCCGTTGATTCTTGAAAAATAAAACATAGAAATGCCGCATGAGTTTAGTTCAACTATCACACCCCATCAGAACCCAAAATATAATCTGGTTTTACTCCACTGTTTGATAACATTGTAAACATGGTTAAAACAAAAACTCTGATATCTTGGATGGTCAGTCCTAGCATACATAGCTCTGTCTATGAATATGAGAGTGGTTACATAATCTCAAGCCCCATCCCCCAGCTTTTTACAAAAACAGAGGTGGGGTTAAGGCTTGTTTATTGTTTCACCTACGGATGGGCCTGTTAAAAGTAAATGCCCCATTACTTGTTGCCTCTATTCGTACTTAACCTCCAACTGATCCCACATGCCCAGACTCACTTCTTTATTAACCTCATAATACTGGCTTTGAGTCCTAGCCTTTCCAGCTCTATCATACTTATACAGCCATAGTTAAAGACATCTGAACTATGTTACGCTGCCAGTGACATTGTTTGTACTACTGCCGGTAAAATAACGCATCAAGAACAATCTAGAATAACAGTGTGAGGAGGCTTTTAGATTTTTCTGACACTGGTCTTTCTTCTTTCCATCGGCTCCAGTGGCAAACATCATGACTAATATAATGACTAACATAATGACTAACAAAATGGCACACATAATGACTAACATAATGACTAACATAATCACTAACATAATGACTAACATAATGACTAACATAATGACTAACATAGTGACTAACAGAATGGTAAACATCATGACTAATATAATGACTAACATAATGACTAACATAATGACTAATATAATGACTAACAGAATGGCAAACATCATGACTAATATAATGACTAACATAATGACTAACATAATTACTAACATAATGACTAATATAATGACTAACATAATGACTAAGATAATGACTAACATAATGACTAACATAATGACTAACATAATTACTAATATAATGACTAACATAATGACTAACATAATTACTAATATAATGACTAACATAATGACTAACATAATGACTAACATAATTACTAATATAATGACTAACATAATGACTAACATAATGACTAACATAATTACTAATATAATGACTAACATAATGACTAACATAATGACTAACATAATGACTAACATAATGACTAACATAATTACTAACATAATGACTAATATAATGACTAACATAATGACTAACATAATGACTAACATAATTACTAATATAATGACTAACATAATGACTAACATAATGACTAACATAATTACTAATATAATGACTAACATAATGACTAACATAATGACTAACATAATGACTAACATAATGACTAACATAATTACTAACATAATGACTAATATAATGACTAACATAATGACTAAGATAATGACTAACATAGTGACCAACATAGTGACTAACATAGTGACCAACATAGTGGCAAACATAGTGACCAACATAGTGACCAACATAGTGACTAACATAATGACTAACATAGTGACTAACATAGTGACCAACATAGTGACTAACATAGTGACTAACATAGTGACTAACATAATGACTAACATAGTGACTAACATAATGACTAACATAGTGACTAACATAGTGACTAACATAGTGACCAACATAGTGACCAACATAGTGACCAACATAGTGAACAACATAATGACCAACATAATGACTAACATAATGACTAACATAGTGACTAACATAGTGACTAACACAGTGACTAACACAGTGACTAACATAGTGACTAACATAGTGACTAACATAGTGACTAACATAATGACTAAGATAATGACTAACATAGTGACCAACATAGTGACTAACATAGTGACCAACATAGTGACAAACATAGTGATCAACATAGTGACCAACATAGTGACTAACATAATGACTAACATAGTGACTAACATAGTGACCAACATAGTGACTAACATAGTGACCAACATAGTGACTAACATAATGACTAACATAGTGACTAACATAGTGACCAACATAGTGACTAACATAGTGACTAACATAGTGACCAACATAGTGACTAACATAGTGACCAACATAGTGACTAACATAGTGACCAACATAGTGACTAACATAATGACTAACATAGTGACTAACATAGTGACTAACATAGTGACCAACATAGTGACTAACATAGTGACCAACATAGTGACCAACATAGTGACCAACATAGTGACTAACATAATGACATACACAAGGCTTATTTGACAAAAAGGACACATCAGTTAAGATAATATCACACCTTGTCTTTTTTCTTATGTCGATTAAACTAAAGAATGTTATGACGAAACACACATCTAGCACTGAACTGAATTTTTAAGCATTGGTCTATTATCCAAGGTCCCTGAAAATCCTTCCCGTAATATTCCATCTCCAGGTACCCTGACATTCTGCTAACAAAACTGTAGGCTACATGTCTGGTTTGAACCCTTTATACAGATATCCCAAATGATCACAGTGGATTAATAACATGGAAAAGCTGCAATTAAATACATATTTTATTCGAGTTTTTTTACTAACAAAATGCATCTTCCATAGTCTGTAGTTTTGTGACCAAAAGAGCACAACCACATGCAACAATATGCTTAATAGCCTATTAGTTACCAACAAATATAATATGATTTTATAATGCAAAGTAAATGTATTGTCTAATTCGATCATGATGATTAGGATAACATTTCCTAAGCAATTACATGTTGTGATGTTTTATAATTATTTATTTCCACGAATCCCAAGATTTATCTGAGCAATTACCATAACTTGTTTCTTCACCAAGCTGGATCCACTGACAGGTAGGCTATCACACGACTTTATAACTTTTCCTTTCATTATGGTTTTTTGTATGTGAAATTGGCATACATTACGAGCAATAACTATAACTATATATATATATATATATATATATATAAACGAAACATTTACACTGGGCATGCCAAGTAAGTGCTCAACAAAAGTTTTTACTCACCTCGATGATATAACGTTCGTAATTCTCGGATGTAATCTAAACATTTTAAAGCGTGGATTTGTGAAATACACGGTTGGCTAGTTTTCCAGCAGCACGCAGAAAAGTGAGGACATGTTCCGCGTGGAGACGCGGAGGCACTCTGCCAGTCACACCCACCTTCTTGATCTTGACTCAGTCAGAGCGCAAGGGCGTCATGTCAGCGAACCTTCTGTATGGCAAAGTGACGGTCATCTGTGGAGTGGAACAAATTACCACAGCAACTGAAAGCCTTGCCTAACTTCTTAGCTAATGATAGATCAATAGAAAACCTTTTATTCGCGTTTTTTTTAAATAAATATGTACTGTGTTGTTGTTTTTTTACTGTGTGTGTTATTTAAACCATCAAATAAAATAAATCAATCAGTCGATAGGGGATTTGACGTTCTTACAATTAGCTTCTAAACACTAGCTCAGCACCAGGATCAAAAACTCTAATTTAGTTTCATGTCAAGTCAAACAGCAGTTACCTAGCCATAAACCATCTACTACAGCCATCATCCACCTTTGCACTGTTATGAGAGAAAAGTCTCCTGTTCAGTGCAGCTGCGTCAAATACCTCGGTGCTCTCAGCCAGCTGGGAAAATAGCCAGTCAGCTCTGAGAAATCTGCCGGTTTCTAGAGACAACCCGCTAATCCAGTTGAACTGCTTTTGCCTTTTGATCGGATTGGAATGATTTCAGTAGTTTAAAGGAGAAACTACAGAATTTACACGAGAGAAATGTGAACACTATGGGGATGTTAACCTTAGGATGTTTAAAAAGGGAAACTACAGAATTTACATGAGCCGAGTTATAAAAATGTATTTTAAATAATTTAACCTTTATTTAACTAGGCAAGTCAGTTAAGAACAAATTCTTATTTACAATGACGGCCTACCTCGGCAAAAACCCGCCCCTAACCGGGACGACGCTGGGCCAATTTTGCGCCGCCCATTGGGACTCCCAATCATGGCCGGGTTGTGATACAGCCCGGGATTGAACAAGGGTCTGTAGTAAACGCCTCTAGCACTGCGATGCAGTTCCATAGGCCGCTGCGCCCCTTGGGAGCCCGAGCAGTGACAACGGAGCAATGAGCTGATAACCAATGGACATTGTTAAGAAAAATAACAAAATGAAATAATTAAAAAAACACAAAGTAAATCCAACCCAGTCCAGAACTATTGCCTTTTATTTTGAGTGAACATTGGAGATGGTGGCCCTGTGGAAGTCCTTGATCCAAAGCATGTTGAAAACATTCACTGAAACAATCAGAAAACATCAAAACAAACACAACATTAAAACAAGTGAAAACATTCTCTATTTCGGTATCTTCAAAATTTGACTCAGCAGCTAATGGGCGAGTTTGGCTTTAGGACAAAGGGGTCAGCTGTTACAAAGTTACCTTGGTGTTGCTATGCTTCTCAATCCTCAGAGGTCAGTATGTTGGAGAAGTCAGACTCACTCCTCAGAGGTCAGTATGTTGGAGAAGTCAGACTCACTCCTCAGAGGTCAGTATGTTGGAGAAGTCAGACTCACTCCTCAGAGGTCAGTATGTTGGAGAAGTCAGACTCACTCCTCAGAGGTCAGTATGTTGGAGAAGTCAGACTCACTCCTCAGAGGTCAGTATGTTGGAGAAGTCAGACTCATTCCTCAGCGGTCAGTATGTTGGAGAAGTCAGACTCACTCCTCAGAGGTCAGTATGTTGGAGAAGTCAGACTCACTCCTCAGAGGTCAGTATGTTGGAGAAGTCAGACTCACTCCTCAGAGGTCAGTATGTTGGAGAAGTCAGACTCACTCCTCAGAGGTCAGTATGTTGGAGACGTCAGACTCACTCCTCAGAGGTCAGTATGTTGGAGAAGTCAGACTCACTCCTCAGAGGTCAGTATGTTGGAGACGTCAGACTCACTCCTCAGAGGTCAGTATGTTGGAGAAGTCAGACTCACTCCTCAGAGGTCAGTATGTTGGAGAAGTCAGACTCACTCCTCAGAGGTCAGTATGTTGGAGAAGTCAGACTCAATCCTCAGAGGTCAGTATGTTGGAGAATCAGACTCACTCCTCAGAGGTCAGTATGTTGGAGACGTCAGACTCACTCCTCAGAGGTCAGTATGTTGGAGAAGTCAGACTCACTCCTCAGAGGTCAGTATGTTGGAGAATCAGACTCACTCCTCAGAGGTCAGTATGTTGGAGAATCAGACTCACTCCTCAGAGGTCAGTATGTTGGAGAAGTCAGACTCACTCCTCAGAGGTCAGTATGTTGGAGAAGTCAGACTCACTACTCAGAGGTCAGTATGTTGGAGAAGTCAGACTCACTCCTCAGAGGTCAGTATGTTGGAGAAGTCAGACTCACTCCTCAGAGGTCAGTATGTTGGAGAAGTCAGAGCTCAGGATGATAGTTTCACTAGTAATTACCAGTAGAAGTGCCAATCAAAGGGTTTTTCCCTGTCATATGAGGTAAACACTACGTTGCCACTTGGTTATGAACGGAGGATTAGGCCTAATAAATCTACCTTTAAACAGTGGCGTAAAGTCCTTAAGTAATATACTTTAAAGTACTACTTTAGTCGTTTTTTGGTGTATCTGTACATTACTTTACTATTTATATTTTTGGCAACTTTTACTTTTACTTCACTACATTCCTAAAGATAATAATGTACTTTTTATTCCATACATTTTCCCTGACACCCAAAAAGTACTCGTTACATTTTGACATTAAAATGGTCCAATGCACAATTGTCAAGAGAACATCCCTGGTCATCCCTACTGCCGCTGTTCTGACAGACTCACTAAACACGAATGCTTTGTTTGTAAATTATGTCTGAGTGTTGGAGTGTGCCCCTGGCTATCCGTCAATAACAAAAAAACAAGTAAATTGTGCAGTCTGGTTTGCAACCTCTTAATGATCGGACCCTTTTTTTCAATTTTCTCCTAAAATGACATACCCAAATCTAACTGCCTGTAGCTCAGGACCTAAAGCAAGGGTACGCATATTATTGACACCATTGGAAAGGAAACACTTTGAAGTTTATGGAAATGTGAAAATAATGTAGGAGAATATAACACATTAGATCTGGTGAAAGATAATACAAAGAAAAAACATTCTGTTTTTTTCTTCATCTTTGAAATGCAAGAGAAAGACCACAATGTATTATTCCAGTTTAGGCACAATTTAGATTTTGACCACTAAATGGTAGCAGTGTATGTGCAGAGTTTGAGACTGATCCAATGAACCATTGCATTTCTATTCAAAATGTTCTATCAGTCTGCCCAAATGTGCCTAATTGGTTTATTGATACATTTCCAAGTTCAATTGTCGACTTGTTCTAATTTATTTCTGGTTCAAGTGTATACGGCTTGGGTGGAAGAAAAGCAACATAAACATTTAGTTATGTCTAATATGCAAATTCATATTATTTTTCCTACAATAGATTATTTACATCAAGGACATGCACGCAAGACATCTTGGCCTGGTGAACACATATTTCTCTGTCCTCATTTTGATTGAAGGCCTCAACGTGTCTGGTGACATTGCATGGATGTCTGATTGCGTGGATGTCTATGAGGGCAGCCCCCAGCACATATCTGATTCAGAGGGGTTGGCTTGAATGCAGAAGACACATTTCAGTTGAAGGCATTCAATTGTACAACTGACCAGGTATCCCCGTTTCCCTTTCGCCTTTCCTTTTAGACTATTGATGTGACTATAGGCTATTGATGAGACTAAAGGCTATTGATGTGACTATAGGCTATTGATGTGACTATAGGCTATTGATGTGACTACAGGCTATTGATGTGACTATAGGCTATTGATGTGACTATAGGGTATTGATGAGACTAAAGGCTATTGATGTGACTATAGGTTATTGATGAGACTATAGGTTATTGATGTGACTATAGGCTATTAATGTGACTACATGCTATTGCTGTGACTATAGGCTATTGATGTCACTATAGGCTATTGATGTGACTACAGGATATTGATGTGACTACAGGTTATTGATGAGACTACAGGCTATTGCTGTGACTATAGGCTATTGATGTGACTATAGGCTATTGATGTGACTATAGGTTATTGATGAGACTATAGGTTATTGTTGTGACTATAGGATATTGATGTAACTACAGGCTATTGATGTGACTACAGGCTATTGATGTGACTACAGGTTATTGATGTGACTATAGGCTATTGATGTGACTACAGGCTATTGATGTGACTACATGCTATTGATGTGACTATAGGCTATTGATGTGACTACAGGCTATTGATGTGACTATAGGCTATTGATGTGACTACAGGCTATTGATGTGACTACAGGCTATTGATGTGACTACAGGCTATTGATGTGACTATAGGCTATTGATGTGACTACAGGCTATTGATGTGACTATAGGCTATTGATGTGACTATAGGTTATTGATGTGACTACAGGCTATTGATGTGACTATAGGTTATTGATGTGACTATAGGCTATTGATGTGACTATAGGTTATTGATGTGACTACAGGCTATTGATGTGACTATAGGCTATTGATGTGACTATAGGCTATTGATGTGACTACAGGCTATTGATGTGACTACAGGTTATTGATGAGACTACAGGCTATTGATGTGACTATAGGCTATTGATGTGACTATAGGCTATTGATGTGACTATAGGCTGTTGATGTGACTATAGGTTATTGATGAGAATATAGGTTATTGTTGTGACTATAGGATATGATGTAACTAAAGGCTATTGATGTGACTACAGGCTATTGATGTGACTACAGGCTATTGATGTGACTACAGGCTATTGATGTGACTATAGGGTATTAATGTGACTACAGGCTATTGATGTGACTACATGCTATTGATGTGACTATAGGCTATTGATGTGACTACAGGCTATTGATGTGACTATAGGCTATTGATGTGACTACAGGCTATTGATGTGACTACAGGCTATTGATGTGACTACAGGCTATTGATGTGACTACAGGCTATTGATGTGACTACAGGCTATTGATGTGACTACAGGCTATTGATGTGACTACAGGTTATTGATGTGACTACAGGCTATTGATGTGACTATAGGTTATTGATGTGACTACAGGCTATTGATGTGACTATAGGTTATTGATGTGACTATAGGCTATTGATGTGACTATAGGTTATTGATGTGACTACAGGCTATTGATGTGACTATAGGCTATTGATGTGACTATAGGCTATTGATGTGACTATAGGTTATTGATGTGACTACAGGCTATTGATGTGGCTACAGGCTATTGATGTGACTATAGGCTATTGATGTGACTACAGGCTATTGATGTGACTACAGGCTATTGATGTGACTACAGGCTATTGATGTGGCTACAGGCTGTTGATGTGACTATAGGCTATTGATGTGACTATAGGCTATTGATGTGACTACAGGCTATTGATGTGACTATAGGCTATTGATGTGACTATAGGTTATTTATGTGACTATAGGCTATTAATGTGACTACATGCTATTGATGTGACTATAGGCTATTGATGTGACTACAGGCTATTGATGTGACCTCAGGTTATTGATGAGACTACAGGCTATTGATGTGACTACAGGCTATTGATGTGACTATAGGCTATTGATGTGACTATAGGCTATTGATGTGACTATAGGCTGTTGATGTGACTATAGGTTATTGATGAGACTATAGGTTATTGTTGTGACTATAGGATATTGATGTAACTACAGGCTATTGATGTGACTACAGGCTATTGATGTGACTACAGGCTATTGATGTGACTACAGGCTATTTATGTGACTACATGCTATTGATGTCACTATAGGCTATTGATGTGACTACAGGCTATTGATGTGACTATAGGCTATTGATGTGACTACAGGCTATTGATGTGACTACAGGCTATTGATGTGACTACAGGCTATTGATGTGACTACAGGCTATTGATGTGACTACAGGCTATTGATGTGACTACAGGCTATTGATGTGACTATAGGCTATTGATGTGACTACAGGCTATTGATGTGACTACAGGCTATTGATGTGACTACAGGCTATTGATGTGACTATAGGCTATTGATGTGACTACAGGCTATTGATGTGACTATAGGCTATTGATGTGACTATAGGTTATTGATGTGACTACAGGCTATTGATGTGACTATAGGTTATTGATGTGACTATAGGCTATTGATGTGACTATAGGTTATTGATGTGACTACAGGCTATTGATGTGACTATAGGCTATTGATGTGACTATAGGCTATTGATGTGACTATAGGCTATTGATGTGACTACAGGCTATTGATGTGACTACAGGTTATTGATGAGACTACAGGCTATTGATGTGACTACAGGCTATTGATGTGACTATAGGCTATTGATGTGACTATAGGCTATTGATGTGACTATAGGCTGTTGATGTGACTATAGGTTATTGATGAGAATATAGGTTATTGTTGTGACTATAGGATATGATGTAACTAAAGGCTATTGATGTGACTACAGGCTATTGATGTGACTACAGGCTATTGATGTGACTACAGGCTATTGATGTGACTATAGGGTATTAATGTGACTACAGGCTATTGATGTGACTACATGCTATTGATGTGACTATAGGCTATTGATGTGACTACAGGCTATTGATGTGACTATAGGCTATTGATGTGACTACAGGCTATTGATGTGACTACAGGCTATTGATGTGACTACAGGCTATTGATGTGACTACAGGCTATTGATGTGACTACAGGCTATTGATGTGACTACAGGCTATTGATGTGACTACAGGTTATTGATGTGACTACAGGCTATTGATGTGACTATAGGTTATTGATGTGACTACAGGCTATTGATGTGACTATAGGCTATTGATGTGACTATAGGTCATTGATGTGACTACAGGCTATTGATGTGACTATAGGTTATTGATGTGACTATAGGCTATTGATGTGACTATAGGTTATTGATGTGACTACAGGCTATTGATGTGACTATAGGCTATTGATGTGACTATAGGCTATTGATGTGACTATAGGTTATTGATGTGACTATAGGCTATTGATGTGACTACAGGCTATTGATGTGACTACAGGCTATTGATGTGACTACAGGCTATTGATGTGACTACAGGCTATTGATGTGACTACAGGCTATTGATGTGACTACAGGCTATTGATGTGACTATAGGCTATTGATGTGACTATAGGTTATTGATGTGACTACAGGCTATTGATGTGACTATATGTTATTGATGTGACTATAGGCTATTGATGTGACTATAGGTTATTGATGTGACTACAGGCTATTGATGTGACTATAGGCTATTGATGTGACTATAGGCTATTGATGTGACTACAGGCTATTGATGTGACTATAGGCTATTGATGTGACTACAGGCTATTGATGTGACTACAGGCTATTGATGTGACTATAGGTTATTGATGTGACTATAGGCTATTGATGTGACTATAGGTTATTGATGTGACTACAGGCTATTGATGTGACTACAGGTTATTGATGTGACTACAGGCTATTGATGTGACTACAGGCTATTGATGTGACTACAGGCTATTGATGTGACTACAGGCTATTGATGTGACTATATGTTATTGATGTGACTATAGGTTATTGATGTGACTACAGGCTATTGATGTGACTATATGTTATTGATGTGACTATAGGTTATTGATGTGACTACAGGCTATTGATTTGGCTACAGGCTATTGATGTGGCTACAGGTTACTGATGTGACTACAGGCTATTGATGTGTCTATAGGCTATTGATGTGGCTACAGGTTACTGATGTGACTATAGGTTATTGATGTGACTACAGGCTATTGATGTGGCTACAGGCTATTGATGTGGCTACAGGCTATTGATGTGGCTACAGGTTATTGATGTGGCTACAGGTTACTGATGTGACTACAGGCTATTGATGTGACTATAGGTTATTGATGTGACTACAGGCTATTGATGTGGCTACAGGTTATTGATGTGGCTACAGGTTACTGATGTGACTACAGGCTATTGATGTGACTATAGGTTATTGATGTGACTACAGGTTATTGATGTGGCTACAGGCTATTGATGTGGCTACAGGCTATTGATGTGGCTACAGGTTACTGATGTGACTACAGGCTATTGATGTGGCTACAGGCTATTGATGTGGCTACAGGTTACTGATGTGACTATAGGCTTCATGATGATTTGTGAAAGTAGCAACACAAAGCTTGCCCTCTATTCCTTACCTCAACCTGTTCTCTCATCAATGAGCTGTTCTCTCATCAAGTGATCATATTTTCAGCCATTCGATTTTGAATGGCACACTATCAAATAGGCAGGAACAAGGGCAAGAGAATAAAAACATGTTATCCACATATTCACTGTGTGGCGGTAATATGGTCACCGCAACAGTCAATCAATCAATCAAATGTATTTATTAGGCTTTTTTTTTTTTTTTTTACATCAGCAGATGTCACAAAGTGCGATACAAAAACAGCCCTACCAATAGACAATAGAGTGCCATTAGGGACTAGTCCAATGCCTCTTCCATTCACAGCTATCTATCTCTACCTGCTGTGGTTGATGCCTATAATGAGCTACTAAATGAGTGACATTTACCTGAAGGTCTCGACCTCATTGAGAAGCAGCCTGGAAGGAAATCACAACACTAATTACCAGAGATATTATTATATATAGAGATATTCTTGCTGATTGATTTGCTACGCCATTTAGCAGATGCTTTTTATTAAAAATCAAAAAGCGACGGTAGTCATGCAATTTTCTACGAATGGATGGTCCCTGGAATCAAACCCACTGTCTTGGTGCTGCAAGCGCCACGGTCTAAACACGGAGCTACAGAGAACGATATTGACTACGGTTGACAACCTTGATGTCTTCATCAGAACCGGAGAGGACTGGCAACACAGGGACAAAGATGGACAACTAAAGCCTGATTTTGAATTGATGTTATTATACTGTGAGATGAGGCTGTTATCGGGGAATAGCAAAAAATGTTGTTGATAGACCTAGATATCTTCACCGGGACTGAGATGATGACGTGGTCAGACAGTTGGACTAAATGACAGACACCTAGATATCTTCACCGGGACTGAGATGATGACGTGGTCAGACAGTTGGACTAAATGACAGACACCTAGATATCTTCACCGGGCCTGAGATGATGATGTGGTCAGACAGTTGGACTAAATGACAGACACCTAGATATCTTCACTGGGCCTGAGATGGTGACGTGGTCAGACAGTTGGACTAAATGACAGACACCTAGATATCTTCACTGGGCCTGAGATGGTGACGTGGTCAGACAGTTGGACTAAATGACAGACACCTAGATATCTTCACCGGGCCTGAGATGGTGACGTGGTCAGACAGTTGGACTAAATGACAGACACCTAGATATCTTCACCGGGCCTGAGATGGTGACGTGGTCAGACAGTTGGACTAAATGACAGACACCTAGATATCTTCACCGGGCCTGAGATGGTGACGTGGTCAGACAGTTGGACTAAATGACAGACACCTAGATATCTTCACTGGGCCTGAGATGGTGACGTGGTCAGACAGTTGGACTAAATGACAGACACCTAGATATCTTCACCGGGCCTGAGATGGTGACGTGGTCAGACAGTTGGACTAAATGACAGACACCTAGATATCTTCACTGGGCCTGAGATGGTGACGTGGTCAGACAGTTGGACTAAATGACAGACACCTAGATATCTTCACTGGGCCTGAGATGATGATGTGGTCAGACAGTTGGACTAAAATGCTATTCTACTTTTACTTATGTTGAAAGAACGGCTGTTTATGTTCTTGCAGAAATATCGAAATGGAAGTTAAAGATTAAAGGTAATTTAATTCAAAATACTTCATTGATTCTACAAGGGACAATTATGTAGGCAGGAGTGCAAAAACATAAAATCAATTTACAAGAACATACAACATAATCCCAAATAATCATGAAACCCAGCAACATAATCCCAACTAATCATGAAACCCAGCAACATAATCCCAACTAATCATGAAACCCAGCAACATAATCCCAAATAATCATGAAACCCAGCAACATAATCCCAACTAATCATGAAACCCAGCAAAATAATCTCAAATAATCATAAAACCCAGCAACATAATCTAAAATAATCATGAAACCCAGCAACATAATCCCAACTAATCATGAAACCCAGCAACATAATCCCAACTAATCATGAAACCCAGCAACATAATCCCAACTAATCATGAAACCCAGCAACATAATCTCAAATAATCATGAAACCCAGCAAAAGAATCCCAAATAATCATGAAACCCAGCAACATAATCCCAACTAATCATGAAACCCAGCAACATAATCTCAAATAATCATGAAACCCAGCAACATAATCCCAACTAATCATGAAACCCAGCAACATAATCCCAACTAATCATGAAACCCAGCAACATAATCTCAAATAATCATGAAACCCAGCAACATAATCCCAAATAATCATGAAACCCAGCAACATAATCCCAACTAATCATGAAACCCAGCAACATAATCTCAAATAATCATGAAACCCAGCAACATAATCCCAAATAATCATGAAACCCAGCAACATAATCCCAACTAATCATGAAACCCAGCAACATAATCCCAAATAATCATGAAACCCAGCAACATAATCCCAACTATTCATGAAACCCAGCAACATAATCCCAAATAATCATGAAACCCAGCAACATAATCCCAACTAATCATGAAACCCAGCAACATAATCCCAAATAATCATGAAACACAGCAACATAATCTCAAACAATCATGAAACCCAGCAACATAATCCCAAATAATCATGAAACCCAGCAACATAATCTCAAATAATCATGAAACCCAGCAACATAATCCCAAATAATCATGAAACCGAGCAACATAATCCCAACTAATCATGAAACCCAGCAACATAATGTCAAATAATCATGAAACCCAGCAACATAATCTCAAAGAATCATGAAACCCAGCAACATAATCCCAACTAATCATGAAACCAGCAACATAATCCCAATTTATCATGAAACCCAGCAACATAATCCCAACTAATCATGAAACCCAGCAACATAATCCCAGCTAATCATGAAACCCAGCAACATAATCCCAACTAATCATGAAACCCAGCAACATAATCTCAAATAATCATGAAACCCAGCAACATAATCCCAAATAATCATGAAACCCAGCAACATAATCCCAACTAATCATGAAACCCAGCAACATAATCTCAAATAATCATGAAACCCAGCAACATAATCCCAAAGAATCATGAAACCCAGCAACATAATCCCAACTAATCATGAAACCCAGCAACATAATCCCAAATAATCATGAAACCCAGCAACATAATCCCAAATAATCATGAAACCCAGCAACATAATCCCAAATAATCATGAAACCCAGCAACATAATCCCAACTAATCATGAAACCCAGCAACATAATCCCAACTAATCATGAAACCCAGCAACATAATCCCAAATAATCATGAAACCCAGCAACATAATCCCAAATAATCATGAAACCCAGCAACATAATCTCAAATAATCATGAAACCCAGCAACATAATCCCAAATAATCATGAAACCGAGCAACATAATCCCAACTAATCATGGAACCCAGCAACATAATCTCAAATAATCATGAAACCCAGCAACATAATCCCAAATAATCATGAAACCCAGCAACATAATCCCAAATAATCATGAAACCCAGCAACATAATCCCAACTAATCATGAAACCCAGCAACATAATCTCAAATAATCATGAAACCCAGCAACATAATCCCAAACAATCATGAAACCCAGCAACATAATCCCAAATAATCATGAAACCCAGCAACATAATCCCAATTTATCATGAAACCCAGCAACATAATCCCAAATAATCATGAAACCCAGCAACATATTCCCAACTAATCATGAAACCCAGCAACATAATCCCAACTAATCATGAAACCCAGCAACATAATCTCAAATAATCATGAAACCCAGCAACATAATCCCAAATAATCATGAAACCCAGCAACATAATCCCAAACAATCATGAAACCCAGCAACATAATCCCAAATAATCATGAAACCCAGCAACATGCCAGTTTCCTCCTGTTCTTTACTGAGAAGTGTCTGATATTTCAAATCAAATCTTATTGGTTACATACACATGATTAGCAGATGTTATTGTGAGTGTAGCGAAATGCTTGTGCTTTTAGTTCCAACAGTGCAGCAATATCTAACAAGTAATCTAACAATTCCCCAACAACAACCTAATACACACACATCTAAGTAAATGAATGGAATAAGAATATATACATATACATATATGGATAAGCGATGACAGAGTGGCATAGGCAAGATACAATAGATGGTATAACATACAGTATATACGTATGAGATGAGTGATGGAAGATATGTAAACATTATTAATGTGGCATTATTAGATCCATTTATTAAAGTGGCCATTGATTTCAAGTTTGTATGTAGGCAGCAGCCTCTATGTGTTAGTGATGGCTGTTTAACAGTCTGATGGCCTTGAGATATAGGCTGATTTTCAGTCTATCGGTCCCAGCTTTGATGCACCTGTACTGACCTCGCCTTCTGGATGATAGCGGGTTGAACAGGCAGTGGCTCGGGTGGTTGTTGTCCTTGATGATCTTTTTGGCCTTCCTGTGACATCGGGTGGTGTAGGTGTCCTGGAGTGCAGGTCGTTTACGCCTGGTGATGCGTTGTGGAGACTACACCACCCTCTGGAGAGCCCTGCGGTTATGGGTGGCGCAGTTGCCGTACCAGGTGGTGATGCAGCCCGACAGGATGCTCTCAATTGTGCATCTGTAAAAGTTTGTGAGGGTTTTAGGTGACAAGCCAAATTTCTTCAGCCTCCTGAGGCTGTTGCACCTCTTGTTGCTGTGGCGCCTTCTTCACCACGCTGTCTGTGTGGGTGGACCATTTCAGTTTGTCTGTGATGTATACGCCGAGGAACTTAAAACTTTCCACCTCCTCCACTGCTGTCCCATCGATGTGGATAGGGGGATGCTCCCTTTGCTTTTCCTGAAGTCTACGATCATCTCCTTTGTTTTGTTGACGTTGAGTGAGAGGTTGTTTTCCTGACACCACACTCCGAGTGCCCTCACCTCCTCCCTGTAGGCTGTCTCGTCTACAAACTTGATGATTGAGTTGGAGGCGTGCATGGCCACGCAGTCATTGGTGAACAGGGAGTACAGGAGGGGGCTGGGCACACACCCTTGTGGGGCGCCAGTGTTGAGGATCAGCAAAGTGGAGGTGTTGTTTCCTACCTTCACCACCTGGGGGGTGGCCCGTCAGGAAGTCCGACACCCAGTTGCTCAGTGCGGGCTTGAGACCCAGGGCCTCAAGCTTAATGATGAGTTTGGAGGGTACTATGGTGTTAAATGCTGAGCTGTAGTCAATGAACAGCATTCTTAAATAGGTATTCCTCTTGTCCAGATGGGATAGGGCAGTGTGCAGTGTGATGGCGATTGCATTGTCTGTAGGCCTATTGAGACGGTAAGCAAATTGAAGTGGGTCTAGGGTGACAGGTAAGGTGGATGTGACATGATCCTTGACTAGTCTGTCAAGCGCTTCATGATGACAGAAGTGAGTACTGCGGGCCGATAGAGATTTAGTTTCAGTTAACTTTGCCTTCTTGGGTACAGGAACAATGGTGGCCATCTTGAAGCATGTGGGGACAGCATACTGGGATAGGGAGAGATTGATTATGTCCGTAAACACACCAGCCAGCTGGTCTGCCGATGCTCGGAGGACACGGCTAGGGATGCCATCTGGGCCGGCAGCCTTGCAAGGGTTAACACATTACTCACGTCGGCCACGGAGAAGGAGAGCCCACAGTCCTTGGTAGCGGACCGCGTCGGTGGCACTGTATTGTCCTCAAAGCGGGCAAAGAAGGTGTTTAGTTTGTCTGGAAGCAAGACGTCGGTGTCCATGACGTGACTGTTTTTTCTTTTGTGGTCCGTGATTGTCTGTAGACCCTGTCACATACGTCTCGTGTCTGAACCGTTGAATTGCAACTCCACTTTGTCCCTATACTGACATTTCGCTTGTTTTGATTGCCTTGCGGAGAGAATAACTACACTGTTTGTATTCGGCCATATTCACAGTCACTTTGTCATGGTTAAATGCGGTGGTTTGAGCTTTCAGTTTTGAGCGAATACAAAATGACATAATACAGAACATCAAGCAAGAACAGCTCAAGTACAGAACTACATACTTTTTTTAAAAAGGTACTTTTAGCCTACATATCAATACATACACACAAACTTTCTAGGTCAAATAGGGGAGAGGCATTGTGCCGCGAGGTGTTGCTTTATCTGTTTTTTGAAACCAAGTTTGAGGTTTATTTGTTCCACGCAATAAGGGCTCTTTAAAATACCGTACGCTTTCTTGAGTTTCTTCTGGATTTGGGGACTATGAAAAGACCCCTGGTGGCATGTCTCGTGGGATAAGTGTGTGTCAGAGCTGTATAAATTGACTATGTCACATGGTGAAGTGAGCTGTGTGTAAGTTGACTATGCAAACAATTTGGGATTTTCAACACATTAATGTTTCCTATAAAAAGAAGAAGTGATGCAGTCTGTCTCTCCTCAACTCTTAGCCAAGAGAGACTGACATGCATAGTATTAATATTAGCCCTCTGATTACAATTAAGAGCAAAACGTGCCTCTCTGTTCTGGGCCAGCTGCAGCTTAAGAGCAGAGAAATCTCCTTTAATTATATTTTTTCAACTTGAAATTTGATTACTTTTCCTAGAGTGAAACATCGCCTTTGTTGACATTTCCATGAAAGCTGTACACCACCAGAGTACAATGATTTTCTCAGGGTCAGTTAAAAAAATAATTTACACACCACAAAAAACACAGACACACACACACACACACACACACACACACACACACACACACACACACACACACACACACACACACACACACACACACACACACACACACACACACACACACACACACACACACACACACACACACACACACACACACAGAGAGAGACACACACACACAGACAGACACACACACACACACACACACTCAATGAGAAATTGAGATGATGTGTGCTACTGATTGAACTCAGCCAGCAGCTCCTGAAGAGGAAGATCACCATGGTTGGCACAGTTAGAAAGAACAAGCCTGAGCTCCCCCCTGCACTCCTCGCAACAAGGGGGAGAGAGGCCTTCTCATCAAAGTTTGCCTTCACCCCCTCCACCACTCTAGTTTCTTACCTCCCAAAGAGGAACAAGAATGTGGTCCTCCTGAGCACACTGCACAAGACGGCTGAGATCAGTGATCGTGAGGACAGGAAGCCAGCCATCATCCTGGACTACAACCACAACAAAGGAGGTGTGTGACAACCTGGACAAGGTGATTGGAATTTACAGCTAGCTGCAGTAGGATTTTTATTTTATTTTTAATTTTTAATTTCACCTTTATTTGTCCAGGTAGGCTAGTTGAGAACAAGTTCTCATTTACAACTGCGACCTGGCCAAGATAAAGCAATGCGACACAAACAACAACACAGAGTTACACATGGAATAAACAAGCGTACAGTCAATAACACATTTATTGTTGTTGTTTATACATATTGTGGGTGGGGACAATGGTTAAAAAAATGGGAGAAGACTAGTATTTTGTGGTTGAATTCCTCATTGTACAATATATAAGAATATATCACTCTTTTGCCCAAAAAATGTATGATAGTTATTGTTTCCCTTCAAGAAAATTCAAACTACTTTCTGCACATTTCTGCTACTTTCTTAGGCTAAACAAGTGCTATCTCTTGCTAAAAGAAATTATGTTTACACCTATGCAGTACCTTTAGCAATAATAATAATAATAATAAAACTCTACTTTAGTAAAGAAAACAACTATGACAGGTGTGTTGAAATAAAAACGAGTGGTGTCCAGTCTTTCTGCATTGTGAAGAGGGAAAACCCCAGATATTCACAACATTTTGTGATGAATGACAAGCTGTTTCTTCATGCAAAATAAATGTAGTGTTTAAAATTAAATTCAGCTGCTTTATTTGATGTGTTTTGAGTGACTGTGGGACATGTTTTACCCCATGGGACAAGAGGGAGTATACAGAATGGTAATACTACACAACGGTTACATTTTACATTTACAGATGGTCTTACCATGAGCAACAAACAGTTTGTCCATTTAATTAAGGTAGCAACGACAACAACAACATGTCACAGTCATAGTAAGTAACTTCTCCTGAGTAAAGTCTATCAGCCTATCAGCAGTCAGTACTAGTAATACAAGTCAAGTGCAAAGTTTTTTTTTTTTTTTTTTTGGTGGGGGGGGGGGGGGGGGGGGGGGATGGGGCAGGGACACTGCTGTCCTAGCTTGAGGGGGAAGATGGGGCAGGGACACTGCTGTCCTAGCTTGAGGGGGAAGATGGGGCAGGGACACTGCTGTCCTAGCTTGAGGGGGAAGATGGGGCAGGGATACTGCTGTCCTAGCTTGAGGGGGAAGGTGGGGCAGGGACACTGCTGTCCTAGCTTGAGGGGGAAGATGGGGCAGGGACACTGCTGTCCTAGCTTGAGGGGGAAGATGGGGCAGGGACACTGCTGTCCTAGCTTGAGGGGGGAGATGGGGCAGGGACACTGCTGTCCTAGCTTGAGGGGGAAGATGGGGCAGGGACACTGCTGTCCTAGCTTGAGGGGGAAGATGGGGCAGGGATACTGCTGTCCTAGCTTGAGGGGGAAGATGGGGCAGGGACACTGCTGTCCTAGCTTGAGGGGGAAGATGGGGCAGGGACACTGCTGTCCTAGCTTGAGGGTGAAGATGGGGCAGGGACACTGCTGTCCTAGCTTGAGGGGGAAGATGGGGCAGGGACACTGCTGTCCTAGCTTGAGGGGGAAGATGGGGCAGGGACACTGCTGTCCTAGCTTGAGGGGGAAGATGGGGCAGGGATACTGCTGTCCTAGCTTGAGGGGGAAGATGGGGCAGGGACACTGCTGTCCTAGCTTGAGGGGGAAGATGGGGCAGGGACACTGCTGTCCTAGCTTGAGGGGGAAGATGGGGCAGGGACACTGCTGTCCTAGCTTGAGGGGGAAGATGGGGCAGGGACACTGCTGTCCTAGCTTGAGGGGGAAGATGGGGCAGGGACACTGCTGTCCTAGCTTGAGGGGGGAGATGGGGCAGGGACACTGCTGTCCTAGCTTGAGGGGGAAGATGGGGCAGGGACACTGCTGTCCTAGCTTGAGGGGGAAGATGGGGCAGGGATACTGCTGTCCTAGCTTGAGGGGGAAGATGGGGCAGGGACACTGCTGTCCTAGCTTGAGGGGGAAGATGGGGCAGGGACACTGCTGTCCTAGCTTGAGGGTGAAGATGGGGCAGGGACACTGCTGTCCTAGCTTGAGGGGGAAGATGGGGCAGGGACACTGCTGTCCTAGCTTGAGGGGGAAGATGGGGCAGGGACACTGCTGTCCTAGCTTGAGGGGGAAGATGGGGCAGGGATACTGCTGTCCTAGCTTGAGGGGGAAGATGGGGCAGGGACACTGCTGTCCTAGCTTGAGGGGGAAGATGGGGCAGGGACACTGCTGTCCTAGCTTGAGGGGGAAGATGGGGCAGGGACACTGCTGTCCTAGCTTGAGGGGGAAGATGGGGCAGGGACACTGCTGTCCTAGCCTCAGGGGGAAGCTGGTTCCAGTACTGGACTGCCAGGACAGAGAAGAGCTGTGACTGGGCTGAGAGGGAGCTGACCTCGCGCAGGTGTGGGACCGTCCAAGAAACCAGAGGTGGCAGAACGCAGTGCTCGGTTTGGGATGTAGGGTTTGAGAATCTAAAGGTAGGAAGGGGCAGGTAAGCACCATGGTTTTGTAATCGATGCAAGCATTGACTAGAAGCCAGTTGAGTGTGCGGAGAAGCATGGTGACATGGGAGAACCTGGGCACATTGATATGATATATGATATCAGAAGCACAGATAATCCTCTTTAGCCTCTCAGCCAACAGCCTCATGCTGGTCGTTCTGTTCCACTAGATTAGAAGGCCAACGGTGTCTCCTGCTGGTCAGTCTGTTCCACTAGATTAGAAGGCCAACGGTGTCTCCTGCTGGTCAGTCTGTTCCACTAGATTAGAAGGCCAACGGTGTCTCCTGCTGGTCAGTCTGTTCCACTAGATTAGAAGACCAACGGTGCCTCCTGCTGGTCAGTCTGTTCCACTAGATTAGAAGGCCAACGGTGTCTCCTGCTGGTCAGTCTGTTCCACTAGATTAGAAGACCAACGGTGTCCCCTGCTGGTCAGTCTGTTCCACTAGATTAGAAGGCCAACGGTGTCCCCTGCTGGTCAGTCTGTTCCACTAGATTAGAAGGCCAACGGTGTCTCCTGCTGGTCAGTCTGTTCCACTAGATTAGAAGGCCAACGGTGCCTCATGCTGGTCAGTCTGTTCCACTGATTAGAAGGCCAACGGTGTCTCCTGCTGGTCAGTCTGTTCCACTAGATTAGAAGGCCAACGGTGTCTCCTGCTGGTCAGTCTGTTCCACTAGATTAGAAGACCAACTGTGTCTCCTGCTGGTCAGTCTGTTCCACTAGATTAGAAGGCCAACGGTGCCTCCTGCTGGTCAGTCTGTTCCACAAGATTAGAAGGCCAACGGTGTCTCCTGCTGGTCAGTCTGTTCCACTAGATTAGAAAGCCAACGGTGTCTCCTGCTGGTCAGTCTGTTCCACTAGATTAGAAGGCCAACGGTGCCTCCTGCTGGTCAGTCTGTTCCACTAGATTAGAAGACCAACGGTGTCTCCTGCTGGTCAGTCTGTTCCACTAGATTAGAAGGCCAACGGTGTCCCCTGCTGGTCAGTCTGTTCCACTAGATTAGAAGGCCAACGGTGTCTCCTGCTGGTCAGTCTGTTCCACTAGATTAGAAGGCCAACGGTGTCTCCTGCTGGTCAGTCTGTTCCACTAGATTAGGCCAATGGTGCCTCCTGCTGGTCAGTCTGTTCCACTAGATTAGAAGGCCAACGGTGCCTCCAGCTGGTCAGTCTGTTCCACTAGATTAGAAGGCCAACGGTGTCTCCTGCTGGTCAGTCTGTTCCACTAGATTAGAAGGCCAACGGTGTCTCCTGCTGGTCAGTCTGTTCCACTAGATTAGAAGGCCAACGGTGTCTCCTGCTGGTCAGTCTGTTCCACTAGATTAGAAGGCCAACGGTGCCTCCTGCTGGTCAGTCTGTTCCACTAGATTAGAAGGCCAACGGTGTCCCCTGCTGGTCAGTCTGTTCCACTAGATTAGAAGGCCGACGGTGTCCCCTGCTGGTCAGTCTGTTCCACTAGATTAGAAGGCCAACGGTGTCTCCTGCTGGTCAGTCTGTTCCACTAGATTAGAAGGCCAACGGTGTCCCCTGCTGGTCAGTCTGTTCCACTAGATTAGAAGACCAACGGTGCCTCCTGCTGGTCAGTCTGTTCCACTAGATTAGAAGACCAACGGTGTCTCCTGCTGGTCAGTCTGTTCCACTAGATTAGAAGGCCAACGGTGCCTCCTGCTGGTCAGTCTGTTCCACTAGATTAGAAGGCCAACGGTGTCTCCTGCTGGTCAGTCTGTTCCACTAGATTAGAAGGCCAACAGTGCCTCATGCTGGTCAGTCTGTTCCACTAGATTAGAAGGCCAACGTTGCCTCCTGCTGGTCAGTCTGTTCCACTAGATTAGAAGGCCAACGGTGTCTCCTGCTGGTCAGTCTGTTCCACTAGATTAGAAGGCCAACGGTGCCTCCTGCTGGTCAGTCTGTTCCACTAGATTAGAAGGCCAACGGTGTCTCCTGCTGGTCAGTCTGTTCCACTAGATTAGAAGGCCAACGGTGTCTCCTGCTGGTCAGTCTGTTCCACTAGATTAGAAGGCCAACGGTGTCTCCTGCTGGTCAGTCTGTTCCACTAGATTAGAAGGCCAACGGTGTCTCCTGCTGGTCAGTCTGTTCTACTAGATTAGAAGGCCAACGGTGCCTCCTGCTGGTCAGTCTGTTCCATTAGATTAGAAGGCCAACGGTGTCTCCTGCTGGTCAGTCTGTTTCACTAGATTAGAAGGCCAACGGTGCCTCCTGCTGGTCAGTCTGTTCCACTAGATTAGAAGGCCAACGGTGTCTCCTGCTGGTCAGTCTGTTCCACTAGATTAGAAGGCCAATGGTGTCTCCTGCTGGTCAGTCTGTTCCACTAGATTAGAAGGCCAACGGTGTCTCCTGCTGGTCAGTCTGTTCCACTAGATTAGAAGGCCAACGGTGCCTCCTGCTGGTCAGTCTGTTCCACAACATTAGAAGGCCAACGGTGTCTCCTGCTGGTCAGTCTGTTCCACTAGATTAGAAGGCCAACGGTGTCTCCTGCTGGTCAGTCTGTTCCACTAGATTAGAAGGCCAACGGTGCCTCCTGCTGGTCAGTCTGTTCCACTAGATTAGAAGACCAACGGTGTCTCCTGCTGGTCAGTCTGTTCCACTAGATTAGAAGGCCAACGGTGTCCCCTGCTGGTCAGTCTGTTCCACTAGATTAGAAGGCCAACGGTGTCTCCTGCTGGTCAGTCTGTTCCACTAGATTAGAAGGCCAACGGTGTCTCCTGCTGGTCAGTCTGTTCCACTAGATTAGGCCAATGGTGCCTCCTGCTGGTCAGTCTGTTCCACTAGATTAGAAGGCCAACGGTGCCTCCAGCTGGTCAGTCTGTTCCACTAGATTAGAAGGCCAACGGTGTCTCCTGCTGGTCAGTCTGTTCCACTAGATTAGAAGGCCAACGGTGTCTCCTGCTGGTCAGTCTGTTCCACTAGATTAGAAGGCCAACGGTGTCTCCTGGTGGTCAATCTGTTCCACTAGATTAGAAGGCCAACGGTGCCTCCTGCTGGTCAGTCTGTTCCACTAGATTAGAAGGCCAACGGTGTCCCCTGCTGGTCAGTCTGTTCCACTAGATTAGAAGGCCAACGGTGTCCCCTGCTGGTCAGTCTGTTCCACTAGATTAGAAGGCCAACGGTGTCTCCTGCTAGTCAGTCTGTTCCACTAGATTAGAAGGCCAACGGTGTCCCCTGCTGGTCAGTCTGTTCCACTAGATTAGAAGACCAACGGTGCCTCCTGCTGGTCAGTCTGTTCCACTAGATTAGAAGGCCAACGGTGTCTCCTGCTGGTCAGTCTGTTCCACTAGATTAGAAGGCCAACGGTGCCTCCTGCTGGTCAGTCTGTTCCACTAGATTAGAAGGCCAACGGTGTCCCCTGCTGGTCAGTCTGTTCCACTAGATTAGAAGGCCAACGGTGTCTCCTGCTGGTCAGTCTGTTCCACTAGATTAGAAGACCAACGGTGCCTCCTGCTGGTCAGTCTGTTCCACTAGATTAGAAGGCCAACGGTGTCTCCTGCTGGTCAGTCTGTTCCACTAGATTAGAAGGCCAACGGTGCCTCCTGCTGGTCAGTCTGTTCCACTAGATTAGAAGGCCAACGGTGCCTCTTGCTGGTCAGTCTGTTCCACTAGATTAGAAGGCCAACGGTGTCTCCTGCTGGTCAGTCTGTTCCACTAGATTAGAAGGCCAACGGTGCCTCTTGCTGGTCAGTCTGTTCCACTAGATTAGAAGGCCAACGGTGCCTCCTGCTGGTCAGTCTGTTCCACTAGATTAGAAGGCCAACGGTGCCTCCTGCTGGTCAGTCTGTTCCACTAGATTAGAAGGCCAACGGTGCCTCCTGCTGGTCAGTCTGTTCCACTAGATTAGAAGGCCAACGGTGTCTCCTGCTGGTCAGTCTGTTCCACTAGATTAGAAGGCCAACGGTGTCTCCTGCTGGTCAGTCTGTTCCACTAGATTAGAAGGCCAACGGTGTCTCCTGCTGGTCAGTCTGTTCCACTAGATTAGAAGGCCAACGGTGTCTCCTGCTAGTCAGTCTGTTCCACTAGATTAGAAGGCCAACGGTGTCTCCTGCTGGTCAGTCTGTTCCACTAGATTAGAAGGCCAACGGTGTCTCCTGCTGGTCAGTCTGTTCCACTAGATTAGAAGGCCAACGGTGTCCCCTGCTGGTCAGTCTGTTCCACTAGATTAGAAGGCCAACGGTGCCTCCTGCTGGTCAGTCTGTTCCACTAGATTAGAAGGCCAACGGTGCCTCCTGCTGGTCAGTCTGTTCCACTAGATTAGAAGGCCAACGGTGTCTCCTGCTGGTCAGTCTGTTCCACTAGATTAGAAAGCCAACGGTGTCTCCTGCTGGTCAGTCTGTTCCACTAGATTAGAAGGCCAACGGTGCCTCCTGCTGGTCAGTCTGTTCCACTAGATTAGAAGACCAACGGTGTCTCCTGCTGGTCAGTCTGTTCCACTAGATTAGAAGGCCAACGGTGTCCCCTGCTGGTCAGTCTGTTCCACTAGATTAGAAGGCCAACGGTGTCTCTTGCTGGTCAGTCTGTTCCACTAGATTAGAAGGCCAACGGTGTCTCCTGCTGGTCAGTCTGTTCCACTAGATTAGGCCAATGGTGCCTCCTGCTGGTCAGTCTGTTCCACTAGATTAGAAGGCCAACGGTGCCTCCTGCTGGTCAGTCTGTTCCACTAGATTAGAAGGCCAACGGTGCCTCCTGCTGGTCAGTCTGTTCCACTAGATTAGAAGGCCAACGGTGTCTCCTGCTGGTCAGTCTGTTCCACAAAGCAACCATATGCATCGTCCCCAATTGCATCCCATCCCTTATATAGTCCATTATGGGCCCTGGGAAAAAGTGGTGCACTATATAGGGAATATGGGCCCTGGGAAAAAGTGGTGCACTATATAGGGAATAGGATGTCATTTTGGACATAACCGGTTTGTGTCAGAGGCTGACCTCATCCTTAATGTCTTTTTTCCCTCTAATATCTCTCTCTCTCTATCTCCCTCTCGCTCTCGACAAGTGAGGTGTAGTAGTTATGTAATGTAGTCTCCCCCTATAGGCACATTTAACTAAATGCACTGACCCCCTCATGTTCCTTCCTCTCCCTCCTCCTCCTCCCTCCCTGTAGTGTGGTGTTAGTGTAGTGTAGTGTTAGTGTAGTGTACTGTTGTGTAGTGTTAGTGTAGTGTTAGTGTAGTGTAGTGTAGTGTAGTGTAGTGTAGTGTAGTGTAGTGTAGTGTTAGTGTAGTGTATTGTTTAGTGTAGTGTAGTGTAGTGTAGTGTAGTGTTAGTGTAGTGTTAGTGTAGTGTAGTGTTAGTGTAGTGTACTGTTGTGTAGTGTTAGTGTAGTGTAGTGTAGTGTAGTGTAGTGTAGTGTAGTGTAGTGTTAGTGTAGTGTTAGTGTTAGTGTAGTGTAGTGTATTGTTAGTGTAGTGTTAGTGTAGTGTAGTGTAGTGTAGTGTGGTGTTAGTGTTAGTGTAGTGGTAGTGTAGTGTTAGTGTTAGTGTAGTGTAGTGTAGTGTAGTGTAGTGTAGTGTTAGTGTAGTGTAGTGTTAGTGTAGTGTAGTGTTAGTGTAGTGTACTGTTGTGTAGTGTTAGTGTGGTGTTAGTGTTAGTGTAGTGTAGTGTAGTGTTAGTGTTAGTGTTAGTGTTAGTGGTAGTGTTAGTGTTAGTGTTAGTGTTAGTGGTAGTGTAGTGGTAGTGTAGTGTAGTGTAGTGTAGTTTAGTGTAGTGTAGTGTTAGTGTAGTTTAGTGTTAGTGTAGTGTAGTGTAGTGTAGTGTAGTGTAGTGTAGTGTAGTGTTAGTGTAGTGTAGTGTAGTGTAGTGTTAGTGTTAGTGTAGTTTAGTGTTAGTGTAGTGTAGTGTAGTGTAGTGTTAGTGTTAGTGTAGTGTAGTGTTAGTGTAGTGTAGTGTTAGTGTAGTGTAGTGTAGTGTAGTGTAGTGTAGTGTAGTGGTAGTGGTAGTGGTAGTGTTAGTGTTAGTGTTGTGGTAGTGGTAGTGGTAGTGGTAGTGGTAGTGGTAGTGGTAGTGGTAGTGGTAGTGTTAGTGTTAGTGTTAGTGTTAGTGTAGTGTAGTGTAGTGTTAGTGTAGTGTTAGTGTTAGTGTAGTGTTAGTGTTAGTGTTAGTGTAGTGTAGTGTAGTGTAGTGTTAGTGTTAGTGTTAGTGTTAGTGTTAGTGTAGTGTAGTGTAGTGTAGTGTAGTGTAGTGTAGTGTAGTGTTAGTGTAGTGTTAGTGTTAGTGTGGTGTTAGTGTAGTGTAGTGTTAGTGTTAGTGTTAGTGTTAGTGTAGTGTTAGTGTTAGTGTTAGTGTAGTGTAGTGTAGTGTAGTGTTAGTGTTAGTGTAGTGTAGTGTAGTGTTAGTGTTAGTGTTAGTGTAGTGTTAGTGTTAGTGTTAGTGTAGTGTAGTGTAGTGTTAGTGTAGTAGTAGTGGTAGTGTTAGTGTAGTGTTAGTGTAGTGTAGTGTTAGTGTAGTGTAGTGTAGTGTTAGTGTAGTGTTAGTGTAGTGTAGTGTTAGTGTTAGTGTAATGTAGTGTTAGTGTAGTGTTAGTGTAGTGTATTGTTTAGTGTAGTGTAGTGTAGTGTATTGT
>NW_024059208.1:0-67500 GCF_016432855.1 Salvelinus namaycush | reverse complement strand
GTGTCTGTGGTCTAAGTTCTGTGCAGTGCTGGGACAGTACTGTTAGTGTCTGTGGTCTAACTAAGGTCTGTGCAGGCTGGACAGTACTGTTAGTGTCTGTGGTCTAAGGTCCTGTGCAGGGCTGGGACAGTACTGTTGGTGTCTGTGGTCTAACTAACGGTCTGTGCAGGGCTATGACAGTACTGTTCGTGTCTGTGGTCTAACTAAGGTCTGTGCAGGGCTGGGACAGTACTGTTGGTGTCTGTGGTCTAAGGTCTGTGCAGGGCTGGGACAGTACTGTTAGTGTCTGTGGTCTAACTAAGGTCTGTGCAGGGCTGGGACAGTACTGTTAGTGTCTGTGTCTAATGTCTGTGCAGGGCTGGGACAGTACTGTTAGTGTCTGTGGTATAACTAAGTGTCTGTGCAGGGCTGGGGACAGTACTGTTAGTGTCTGTGGTCTAAGCGTCTGTGCAGGGACTGGGACAGTACTGTTAGATGTCTGTGAATTCTGAAGGTCCTGTGCAGGGCTGGGACAGTACTGTTAGTGTCTGCTGGTCTACTAAGGTCTGTGTCAGGGACGGGGACAGTACTGTTAGATGTCTGTGGTCTACTAAGGTCTGTGACAGGGCTGGGACAGTACTGTTCGTGTCTGTGGTCGAACTAAGGGTCTGTGCAGGGCTGGGGACAGTACTGTAGTGTCTGTGTTCTAACTAAGGTCTGTGGCAGGGCCTGAGGACAGTACTGTTAGTTTCTGTGGTCTAATGTCCTTGGGTGCAGGGCTGGGGAAGCTACTGTAGTGTCCTGTGGGTCTAACTAGGTCTGTGGCAGGGCTGGGGACAGTACTGTTTAGTGTCTGTTGTCTAATGTCTGGATGCAGGGGGGGCCTCCTGGGACAGTACTGTTAGTGTCTGTGGTATAACTAAGGTCTGTGCAGGGCTGGGACAGTACTGTTAGTGTCTGTGGTCTAAGGTCTGTGCAGGGCTGGGACAGTATGTTAGTGTCTGTGATCTAAGGTCTGTGCAGGGCTGGGACAGTACTGTTAGTGTCTGTGGTCTAAGGTCTGTGCAGGGCTGGGACAGTACTGTTAGTGTCTGTGATCTAAGGTCTGTGCAGGGCTGGGACAGTACTGTTAGTGTCTGTGGTCTAAGGTCTGTGTAGGACTGGGACAGTACTGTTAGAGTCTGTGGTCTAAGGTCTGTGCAGGGCTGGGACAGTACTGTTAGTGTCTGTGGTCTAACTAAGGTCTGTGCAGGGCTGGGACAGTACTGTTAGTGTCTGTGGTCTAACTAAGGTCTGTGCAGGGCTGGGACAGTACTGTTAGTGTCTGTGGTCTAAGGTCTGTGCAGGGCTGGGGCAGTACTGTTAGTGTCTGTGGTCTAACTAAGGTCTGTGCAGGGCTGGGACAGTACTGTTAGTGTCTGTGGTCTAAGGTCTGTGCAGGGCTGGGACAGTACTGTTAGTGTCTGTGGTCTAACTAAGGTCTGTGCAGGGCTGGGACAGTACTGTTAGTGTCTGTGGTCTAACTAAGGTCTGTGCAGGGCTGGGACAGTACTGTTAGTGTCTGTGGTCTAACTAAGGTCTGTGCAGGGCTGGGACAGTACTGTTAGTGTCTGTGGTCTAAGGTCTGTGCAGGGCTGGGACAGTACTGTTAGTGTCTGTGGTCTAACTAAGGTATGTGCAGGGCCGGGACAGTACTGTTAGTGTCTGTGGTCTAACTAAGGTCTGTGCAGGGCTGGGACAGTATTGTTAGTGTCTGTGGTCTATGGTCTGTGCAGGGCTGGGACAGTACTGTTAGTGTCTGTGGTCTATGGTCTGTGCAAGGCTGGGACAGTACTGTTAGTGTCTGTGGTCTAACTAAGGTCTGTGTAGGACTGGGACAGTACTGTTAGTGTCTGTGGTCTAACTAAGGTCTGTGTAGGACTGGGACAGTACTGTTAGTGTCTGTGGTCTAACTAAGGTCTGTGCAGGACTGGGACAGTACTGTTAGTGTCTGTGGTCTAACTAAGGTCTGTGCAGGGCTGGGACAGTACTGTTGGTGTCTGTGGTCTAAGGTCTGTGCAGGGCTGGGACAGTACTGTTAGTGTCTGTGGTCTAACTAAGGTCTGTGCAGGGCTGGGACAGTACTGTTAGTGTCTGTGGTCTAACTAAGGTCTGTGTAGGGCTGGGACAGTACTGTTAGTGTCTGTGGTCTAACTAAGGTCTGTGCAGGGCTGGGACAGTACTGTTAGTGTCTGTGGTCTAACTAAGGTCTGTGCAGGGCTGGGACAGTACTGTTAGTGTCTGTGGTCTAACTAAGGTCTGTGCAGGGCTGGGACAGTACTGTTAGTATCTGTGGTCTAAGGTCTGTGCAGGGCTGGGACAGTACTGTTAGTGTCTGTGATCTAAGGTCTGTGCAGGGCTGGGACAGTACTGTTAGTGTCTGTGGTCTAAGGTCTGTGTAGGACTGGGACATTACTGTTAGAGTCTGTGGTCTAAGGTCTGTGCAGGGCTGGGACAGTACTGTTAGTGTCTGTGGTCTAACTAAGGTCTGTGCAGGGCTGGGACAGTACTGTTAGTGTCTGTGGTCTAACTAAGGTCTGTGCAGGGCTGGGACAGTACTGTTAGTGTCTGTGGTCTAAGGTCTGTGCAGGGCTGGGGCAGTACTGTTAGTGTCTGTGGTCTAACTAAGGTCTGTGCAGGGCTGGGACAGTACTGTTAGTGTCTGTGGTCTAAGGTCTGTGCAGGGCTGGGACAGTACTGTTAGTGTCTGTGGTCTAACTAAGGTCTGTGCAGGGCTGGGACAGTACTGTTAGTGTCTGTGGTCTAAGGTCTGTGCAGGGCTGGGACAGTACTGTTAGTGTCTGTGATCTAAGGTCTGTGCAGGGCTGGGACAGTACTGTTAGTGTCTGTGGTCTAACTAAGGTCTGTGCAGGGCTGGGACAGTACTGTTAGTGTCTGTGGTCTAACTAAGGTCTGTGCAGGGCTGGGACAGTACTGTTAGTGTCTGTGGTCTAACTAAGGTCTGTGCAGGGCTGGGACAGTACTGTTAGTGTCTGTGGTCTAAGGTCTGTGCAGGGCTGGGGCAGTACTGTTAGTGTCTGTGGTCTAACTAAGGTCTGTGCAGGGCTGGGACAGTACTGTTAGTGTCTGTGGTCTAAGGTCTGTGCAGGGCTGGGACAGTACTGTTAGTGTCTGTGATCTAAGGTCTGTGCAGGGCTGGGACAGTACTGTTAGTGTCTGTGGTCTAACTAAGGTCTGTGCAGGGCTGGGACAGTACTGTTGGTGTCTGTGGTCTAACTAAGGTCTGTGCAGGGCTGGGACAGTACTGTTAGTGTCTGTGGTCTAACTAAGGTCTGTGCAGGGCTGGGACAGTACTGTTAGTGTCTGTGGTCTAAGGTCTGTGCAGGGCTGGGACAGTACTGTTAGTGTCTGTGGTCTAACTAAGGTATGTGCAGGGCCGGGACAGTACTGTTAGTGTCTGTGGTCTAACTAAGGTCTGTGCAGGGCTGGGACAGTATTGTTAGTGTCTGTGGTCTATGGTCTGTGCAGGGCTGGGACAGTACTGTTAGTGTCTGTGGTCTATGGTCTGTGCAAGGCTGGGACAGTACTGTTAGTGTCTGTGGTCTAACTAAGGTCTGTGTAGGACTGGGACAGTACTGTTAGTGTCTGTGGTCTAACTAAGGTCTGTGCAGGGCTGGGACAGTACTGTTAGTGCCTGTGGTCTAACTAAGGTCTGTGCAGGGCTGGGAAAGTACTGTTAGTGTCTGTGGTCTAAGGTCTGTGCAGGGCTGGGACAGTACTGTTAGTGTCTGTGGTCTAACTAAGGTCTGTGCAGGGCTGGGACAGTACTGTTAGTGTCTGTGGTCTAACTAAGGTCTGTGCAGGGCTGGGACAGTACTGTTAGTGTCTGTGGTCTAACTAAGGTCTGTGTAGGGCTGGGACAGTACTGTTAGTGTCTGTGGTCTAACTAAGGTCTGTGCAGGGCTGGGACAGTACTGTTAGTGTCTGTGGTCTAACTAAGGTCTGTGCAGGGCTGGGACAGTACTGTTAGTGTCTGTGGTCTAACTAAGGTCTGTGCAGGGCTGGGAAAGTACTGTTAGTGTCTGTGGTCTAACTAAGGTCTGTGCAGGGCTGGGACAGTACTGTTAGTGTCTGTGGTCTAACTAAGGTCTGTGCAGGGCTGGGACAGTACTGTTAGTGTCTGTGGTCTATGGTCTGTGCAGGGCTGGGACAGTACTGTTAGTGTCTGTGGTCTAACTAAGGTCTGTGCAGGGCTGGGACAGTACTGTTAGTGTCTGTGGTCTAAGGTCTGTGCAGGGCTGGGACAGTACTGTTGGTGTCTGTGGTCTAAGGTCTGTGCAGGGCTGGGACAGTACTGTTAGTGTCTGTGGTCTAAGGTCTGTGCAGGGCTGGGACAGTACTGTTAGTGTCTGTGGTCTAACTAAGGTCTGTGCAGGGCTGGGAAAGTACTGTTCGTGTCTGTGGTCTAACTAAGGTCTGTGCAGGGCTGGGACAGTACTGTTAGTGTCTGTGGTCTAACTAAGGGCTGTGCAGGGCTGGGACAGTACTGTTAGTGTCTGTGGTCTATGGTCTGTGCAGGGCTGGGACAGTACTGTTGGTGTCTGTGGTCTAACTAAGGTCTGTGCAGGGCTGGGACAGTACTGTTAGTGTCTGTGGTCTAAGTTCTGTGCAGTGCTGGGACAGTACTGTTAGTGTCTGTGGTCTAACTAAGGTCTGTGCAGGGCTGGGACAGTACTGTTAGTGTCTTTGGTCTAAGGTCTGTGCAGGGCTGGGACAGTACTGTTAGTGTCTGTGGTCTAACTAAGGTCTGTGCAGGGCTGGGACAGTACTGTTAGTGTCTGTGGTCTAACTAAGGTCTGTGCAGGGCTGGGACAGTACTGTTAGTGTCTTTGGTCTAAGGTCTGTGCATGGCTGGGACAGTACTGTTAGTGTCTGTGGTCTAAGGTCTGTGCAGGGCTGGGACAGTACTGTTGGTGTCTGTGGTCTAACTAAGGTCTGTGCAGGGCTGGGACAGTACTGTTCGTGTCTGTGGTCTAACTAAGGTCTGTGCAGGGCTGGGACAGTACTGTTGGTGTCTGTGGTCTAAGGTCTGTGCAGGGCTGGGACAGTACTGTTAGTGTCTGTGATCTAAGGTCTGTGCAGGGCTGGGACAGTACTGTTAGTGTCTGTGGTCTAAGGTCTGTGCAGGGCTGGGACAGTACTGTTAGTGTCTGTGATCTAAGGTCTGTGCAGGGCTGGGACAGTACTGTTAGTGTCTGTGGTCTAAGGTCTGTGCAGGGCTGGGACAGTACTGTTGGTAACTGTGGTCGGTGCTGTGGTGCTGAGTGGTTGTTTGTCTCCAGAGCTCTGCATTATTCTTCATTAGGGACACTCAATTGACTCTTTCCACTTTAGGAGGCACATCTACAACCCCCCCCCCCCCCTTCCCCCCATCTCTCTCTATTTATCTCTCTCTCAAATCAAAGGGCTTTATTAGCATGGGAAACACACGTTAACATCGCCAAAGCAACTGAAATAGACACCAATTATTAAATTAAATAAACATTTAAAAAATTTACAGTAAATATTACACTCACAAGAGTTTCAAAATAATAGATACATAAAAATAGATAAATACTAAACATACATATAGGTTGTGTTTACAATGTTGTTTGTTATTCGCTGGTTGCCCTTTTCTTGTGGTAACAGGTCACAAATCTTGCTGTTGTGATGACACACTGTGGTATTTCACCCAGTAGATATGGAGGTTTATCAATGTTTGATTTGCTTTCTAATTCTTTGCGTGTCGGTGTAATCTCAGGAAAATATGTGTCTCTGAAGATGTATCAAATCAAATCAAGGTTTACTGTTCCTGTCACGATCGTCGTAACGTGGAAGAGAGGAGGACCAAGGCGCAGCGTGAAATGAATACATCTTCTTTATTATCAGACGAAGACGAAAACGAAACGAACACTATACAAACTAATCAAAACAATAAACAGACGAACGTGAAGCTATACAAACTAAGTGCTAACATGCAACATAGACATAGACAATCACCCACAAACTACCTAATGACTATGGCTGCCTAAATATGGCTCCCAATCAGAGATAACGATAGACAGCTGTCTCTAATTGAGAACCAATCTAGGCAACCATAGACATACATACACCTAGACTAAACACTGCCCCATAAACATACAAAAAAAAACCTAGACAATACAAAACACATACATCCCCCATGTCACACCCTGGCCTAACTAAAATAATAAAGAAAACAAAGATAACTAAGGCCAGGGCGTGACAGTTCCGTACACATATATAACAGATGTGATTGGTCACATATTTAACAGATGTTATTGGTCCGTCCATACACATATTTATCAGATGTTATTGGTCCATACACATATTTATCAGATGTTATTGGTCACATATTTAACAGATGTTATTGGTCCATACACATATTTATCAGATGTTATTGGTCCATACACATATTTAACAGATGTTATTGGTCACATATTTAACAGATGTTATTGGTCCATACACATATTTAACAGATGTTATTGGTCCATATTTAACAGATGTTATTGGTCCATACACATATTTAACAGATGTTATTGGTCCATACACATATTTATCAGATGTTATTGGTCCATACACATATTTATCAGATGTTATTGGTCACATATTTAACAGATGTTATTGGTCACATACACATATTTAACAGATGTTATTGGTCCATACACATATTTAACAGATGTTATTGGTCCATATTTAACAGATGTTATTGGTCCATACACATATTTATCAGATGTTATTGGTCCATACACATATTTAACAGATGTTATTGGTCCATATTTAACAGATGTTATTGGTCCATACACATATTTAACAGATGTTATTGGTCCATATTTATCAGATGTTATTGGTCCATACACATATTTATCAGATGTTATTGGTCCATATTTAACAGATGTTATTGGTCCATACACATATTTATCAGATGTTATTGGTCCATATTTATCAGATGTTATTTGTCACATATTTAGCTGATGTGATTGTTCCATACACATATTTAACAGATGTTATTGGTCCATACACATATTTAACAGATGTGATTGGTCCATACACATATTTAGCTGATGTGATTGTTCCATACACATATTTAACAGATGTTATTGGTCCATACACATATTTAACAGATGTTATTGGTCCATACACATATTTTGCAATGTGATTGGTCCATATTTAACAGATGTGATTGGTCCGTACACATATTTAGCTGATGTGATTGTTCCATACACATATTTAACAGATGTTATTGGTCCATACACATATTTAACAGATGTTATTGGTCCATACACATATTTTGCAATGTGATTGGTCCATATTTAACAGATGTGATTGGTCCATACACATATTTAGCTGATGTGATTGGTCCATACACATATTTAACAGATGTTATTGGTCCATACACATATTTTGCAATGTGATTGGTCCATATTTAACAGATGTTATTGGTCCATACACATATTTTGCAATGTGATTGGTCCATATTTAACAGATGTGATTGGTCCATACACATATTTAGCTGATGTGATTGGTCCATACACATATTTAACAGATGTTATTGCGGTTGTAGTGAAATCCTAGCGAAATGCTTTTAGGTTCTTAATTTGAGCCAGTTTGCTACAGTAGGAAAATAATCCTGCTGTAACGACCGTCGTCGGGAGAAGGAGAAGAGGACCAAGGTGCAGCGTGATAAGTGTTCATATTACCTTTAATAAAATAGGAAACACTTGACGAAACAACAAAAACGACAAACGAACAGTCCTGTAAGGTGACAACATACAAAACAGAAATCAACCACCCATAAACACAGGTGGGAACAGGCTACCTAAGTATGATTCTCAATCAGAGACAACGATAGACAGCTGCCTCTGATTGAGAACCACACACGGCCAAACACAAAGAAATAGACAACATAGAACACCAGACATAGAATGCCCACCCCAACTCACACCCTGACCAAACCAAATAGAGACATAAAAAGGATCTCTAAGGTCAGGGCGTGACACCTGCACAAACAGGAAATGTCAATTATAATGTGAATTATAATTAGTTGGCATTTTTTTGTAGGGATTGACACATTGATATGGAAAAATCAAGTCTGACATTTTAAAGTGGAAATTGAAATCTTTAGAAGCCTTTATAAACCTAGAATAATCTACACGTTTGCATGTACTGCTGTGCAGGAAAATTCACAGCAACAAAAGAGTGATCAAACATCTGTAATATGGTCATACATTTGTCAGGAGGTTAGGAAGTGCAGCTCAGTTTCCACATCATTTTGTCGGCAGTGTTGCACATAGCCTGTCTACTCTTAAGTGCCAGGTCTGCCTATTGCAGCAAGGCTGTGGTCACTGAGTCTGTACATAGTCAAAGCTTTCCTTAAGTTTGGGTCAGTCACAGTGGTCAGGTATTCTGTCACAATGTACTCTCTGTTTAGGGACAAAGAGCATTCTAGTTTGCTCTGTTTTTTTTTATCACTCTTTTCAAGTAATTATCTTTTTATTTTTTTTCATGATTTTGTTTTGTCTAATTGTGTTGCTGTCCTGGGACTCTGTGGGGTCTGTTTGTGAACAGAGCCCCAGGACCAGCTTGCTAAGGGGACTCTTCTCCAGGTTCATCTCTCTGTAGGTGATGGCTTTGTTGTGGAAGGTTTGGGAGTCTCTCTGTCTGTCTCTCATCTCATTTGTCTTGTTATAGTATCAGTGCTAGCCCAATGGATGGAGTTTCACCCACAGAACGAAATAGAACACGTGTTCCACTATCTCCGTGGCTCCGCGTCACCGAGCCATTATGACACTATCTCCGTGGCTCCGCGTCACCGAGCCATTATGACACTATCTCCGTGGCTCCGCGTCACCGAGCCATTATGACACTATCTCCGTGGCTCCGCGTCACCGAGCCATTATGACACTATCTCCGTGGCTCCGCGTCACCGAGCCATTATGACACTATCTCCGTGGCTCCGCGTCACCGAGCCATTATGACACTATCTCCGTGGCTCCGCGTCACCGAGCCATTATGACACTATCTCCGTGGCTCCGCGTCACCGAGCCATTATGACACTATCTCCGTGGCTCCGCGTCACCGAGCCATTATGACACTATCTCCGTGGCTCCGCGTCACCGAGCCATTATGACACTATCTCCGTGGCTCCGCGTCACCGAGCCATTATGACAATATCTCCGTGGCTCCGCGTCACCGAGCCATTATGACACAGTAAGAATTGGTTCCACACCCATTTATGGCATAAGAGTTGAAAGACTGTAGTACTGTACGATTAAATCTATTACGGCGAATGTACCGTGGTGAATATATTTTGATGGACTTACAGTGCTGTATATTATCAAAGCCTCCTCCACCTCCAGCAGTTCTGCTCAGTTCATCAGTGTGTCAGTTCAGTCCATTTTCCACATTACTATTTGAGAGGCAAATCCATTTTTCTCATTTACAGACGTCTCCTGGGTGGTTGGCTACCTCATCATCAGTGCTTAGTGAAGATCAGCAGATATCCAGCTTCCTCATCATCAGTGCTTAGTGAAGATCAGCAGATATCCAGCTTCCTCATCATCAGTGCTTAGTGAAGATCAGCAGATATCCAGCTTCCTCATCATCAGTGCTTAGTTAATATCAGCAGATATCCAGCTTCCTCATCATCACTGCTTAGTGAATATCAGCAGACATCCAGCTTCCTCCTCATCAGTGCTTAATGAAGATCAGCAGATATCCAGCTTCCTCATCATCAGTGCTTAGTGAAGATCAGCAGATATCCAGCTTCCTCATCATCAGTGCTTAGTGAATATCAGCAGATATCCAGCTTCCTCATCATGTGTCTTGTGTATGTCTGTCTCAGTCACAGTAATTTTCCTAACTGTGGTTGATTTACTTAGTCTAGTATCAGTCTGTCTCAGTCACAGTAATTTTCCTAACTGTGGTTGATTTATTTAGTATTGTGTCAGTCTGTCTCAGTCACAGTGATTTTCCTAACTGTGGTTGATTAATTTAATCCTTTTGGTGACACGGTTCACTCACACTCTGTACATGCGTCTTCAGCATCACATGACCTTCAGTGCTTTTTTCCCAAAGATAACTCAGGCTATGGTGCTGTATAGATCAGTAGGTACAGCATGTTAATGTATGGATCAGTAGGTACAGCATGGTGCTGTATGGATCAGTAGGTACAGCATGGTGCTGTATAGATCAGTAGGTACAGCATGGTGCTGTATAGATCAGTAGGTACAGCATGGTGCTGTATAGATCAGTAGGTACAGCATGGTGCTGTATAGATCAGTAGGTACAGCATGGTGCTGTAAAGATCAGTAGGTACAGAAGGGTGCTGTATAGATCAGTAGGTACAGCATGGTGCTGTATAGATCAGGAGGTACAGCATGGTGCTGTATGGATCAGTAGGTACAGCATGGTGCTGTACAGATCAGTAGGTACAGCATGGTGCTGTATAGATCAGTAGGTACAGCATGGTGCTGTATGGATCAGTAGGTACAGCATGGTGCTGTATGGATCAGTAGGTACAGCATGGTGCTGTATAGATAAGGAGGTACAGCATGGTGCTGTATAGATCAGTAGGTACATCATGGTGCTGTATAGATAAGGAGGTACAGCATGGTGCTGTATAGATCAGTAGGTACAGCATGGTGCTGTATAGATAAGGAGGTACAGCATGGTGCTGTATAGATCAGTAGGTACAGCATGGTGCTGTATAGATAAGGAGGTACAGCATGGTGCTGTATAGATCAGTAGGTACAGCATGGTGCTGTATAGATCAGTAGGTACAGCATGGTGCTGTATAGATCAGTAGGTACAGCATGGTGCTGTATAGATCAGTAGGTACAGCATGGTGCTGTATAGATCAGTAGGTACAGCATGGTGCTGTATAGATCAGTAGGTACAGCATGGTGCTGTATGGATCAGTAGGTACAGCATGGTGCTGTATGGATCAGTAGGTACAGCATGGTGCTGTATAGATCAGTAGGTACAGCATGGTGCTGTATAGATCAGTAGGTACAGCATGGTGCTGTATAGATCAGTAGGTACAGCATGGTGCTGTATAGATCAGTAGGTACAGCATGGTGCTGTATGGATCAGTGTGTACAGCATGGTGCTGTATAGATCAGTAGGTACAGCATGGTGCTGTATGGATCAGTAGGTACAGCATGGTGCTGTATAGATCAGTAGGTACAGCATGGTGCTGTATAGATCAGTAGGTACAGCATGGTGCTGTATAGATCAGTGTGTACAGCATGGTGCTGTATAGATCAGTAGGTACAGCATGGTGCTGTATGGATCAGTAGGTACAGCATGGTGCTGTATAGATCAGTAGGTACAGCATGGTGCTGTATAGATCAGTAGGTACAGCATGGTGCTGTATAGATCAGTAGGTACAGCATGGTGCTGTATAGATCAGTAGGTACAGCATGGTGCTGTATAGATCAGTAGGTACAGCATGGTGCTGTAAAGATCAGTAGGTACAGAAGGGTGCTGTATAGATCAGTAGGTACAGCATGGTGCTGTATAGATCAGGAGGTACAGCATGGTGCTGTATAGATCAGTAGGTACAGCATGGTGCTGTATGGATCAGTAGGTACAGCATGGTGCTGTATAGATCAGTAGGTACAGCATGGTGCTGTATAGATAAGGAGGGACAGCATGGTGCTGTATAGATCAGTAGGTACATCATGGTGCTGTATAGATAAGGAGGTACAGCATGGTGCTGTATAGATCAGTAGGTACAGCATGGTGCTGTATAGATAAGGAGGTACAGCATGGTGCTGTATAGATCAGTAGGTACAGCATGGTGCTGTATAGATAAGGAGGTACAGCATGGTGCTGTATAGATCAGTAGGTACAGCATGGTGCTGTATAGATCAGTAGGTACAGCATGGTGCTGTATAGATCAGTAGGTACAGCATGGTGCTGTACAGATCATTAGGTACATTATGGTGCTGTATAGATCAGTAGGTACAGCATGGTGCTGTATGGATCAGTAGGTACAGCATGGTGCTGTATGGATCAGTAGGTACAGCATGGTGCTGTATAGATCAGTAGGTACAGCATGGTGCTGTATAGATCAGTAGGTACAGCATGGTGCTGTATAGATCAGTAGGTACAGCATGGTGCTGTATAGATCAGTAGGTACAGCATGGTGCTGTATGGATCAGTGTGTACAGCATGGTGCTGTATAGATCAGTAGGTACAGCATGGTGCTGTATGGATCAGTAAGTACAGCATGGTGCTGTATAGATCAGTAGGTACAGAATGGTGCTGTATAGATCAGTAGGTACAGCATGGTGCTGTATAGATCAGTGTGTACAGCATGGTGCTGTATAGATCAGTAGGTACAGCATGGTGCTGTATGGATCAGTAGGTACAGCATGGTGCTGTATAGATCAGTAGGTACAGCATGGTGCTGTATAGATCAGTAGGTACAGCATGGTGCTGTATAGATCAGTAGGTACAGCATGGTGCTGTATAGATCAGTAGGTACAGCATGGTGCTGTATAGATCAGTATGTACAGCATGGTGCTGTATAGATCAGTAGGTACAGCATGGTGCTGTATGGATCAATAGGTACAGGATGGTGCTGTATAGATCAGTAGGTACAGCATGGTGCTGTATAGATCAGTAGGTACAGCATGGTGCTGTATAGATCAGTAGGTACATAATGGTGCTGTATGGATCAGTAGGTACAACATGGTGCTGTATGGATCATTAGGTACAGCATGGTGCTGTATAGATCAGTAGGTACAGCATGGTGCTGTATGGATCAGTAGGTACAGCATGGTGCTGTATAGATCAGTAGGTACAGCATGGTGCTGTATGGATCATTAGGTACAGCATGGTGCTGTATAGATCAGTAGGTACAGCATGGTGCTGTATAGATCAGTAGGTACAGCATGGTGCTGTATAGATCAGTAGGTACAGCATGGTGCTGTATAGATCAGTAGGTACAGCATGGTGCTGTATAGATCAGTAGGTACAGCATGGTGCTGTATGGATCATTAGGTACAGCATGGTGCTGTATAGATCAGTAGGTACAGCATGGTGCTGTATAGATCAGTAGGTACAGCATGGTGCTGTATAGATCAGTAGGTACAGCATGGTGCTGTATAGATCAGTAGGTACAGCATGGTGCTGTTTGGATCAGTAGGTACAGCATGGTGCTGTATAGATCAGTAGGTACAGCATGGTGCTGTATAGATCAGTAGGTACAGCATGGTGCTTTATGGATCAGTAGGTACAGCATGGTGCTGTATAGATCAGTAGGTACAGCATGGTGCTTTATGGATCAGTAGGTACAGCATGGTGAGTGCAGTGCCAGGGTTGTTGGTTCAATTTCTGGGACCACCCACGTGGAAAATGACCGTAAGTCACTTTTGATTAAAGTGTCTGGAAAATGGGACATATTATACTATGTATTATGTTATCTGTGCAGTTCCCTGTGCTGACCAACTTGTGGCAGCATTCTGTTGCTATGGAGGGAGCTTTTCCTTAGAATTAGATTGGTTCCTCTATGTTCTGTTGCCATGGAGGGAGCTTTTCCTTAGAATTAGATTGGTTCTTCTATGTTCTGTTGCCATGGTGGGAGCTTTTCCTTAGGATTAGTTTGGTTATGATATATTCTGTTGCCATGGTGGGATCTTTTCCTTAGGATAAGTTTGGTTCTGCTATGTTCTGTTGCCATGGTGGGAGCTTTTCCTTTGAATTAGATTGGTTCTGCTATGTTCTGTTGCCATGGAGGGAGCTTTTCCTTAGAATTAGATTGGTTCCTCTATGTTCTGTTGCCATGGAGGGAGCTTTTCCTTAGAATTAGATTGGTTCTGCTATGTTCTGTTGCCATGGTGGGAGCTTTTCCTTAGAATTAGATTGGTTCTGCTATATTCTGTTGCCATGGTGGGAGCTTTTCCTTTGAATTAGATTGGTTCCTCTATGTTCTGTTGCCATGGAGGGAGCTTTTCCTTAGAATTAGTTTGGTTCTGTCATATTCTGTTGCCATGGAGGGAGCTTTTCCTTAGAATTAGTTTGGTTCTGCTATGTTCTGTTGCCATGGAGGGAGCTTTTCCTTAGAATTAGATTGGTTCCTCTATGTTCTGTTGCCATGGTGGGAGCTTTTCCTTTGAATTAGATTGGTTCTGCTATATTCTGTTGCCATGGAGGGAGCTTTTCCTTTGAATTAGATTGGTTCTGCTATGTTCTGTTGCCATGGAGGGAGCTTTTCCTTAGAATTAGATTGGTTCTGCTATGTTCTGTTGCCATGGTGGGAGCTTTTCCTTTGAATTAGATTGGTTCTGCTATGTTCTGTTGCCATGGTGGGAGCTTTTCCTTTGAATTAGATTGGTTCTGCTATATTCTGTTGCCATGGTGAGAGCTTTTCCTTTGAATTAGATTGGTTCTGCTATGTTCTGTTGCCATGGTGGGAGCTTTTCCTTTGAATTAGATTGGTTCTGCTATATTCTGTTGCCATGGTGGGAGCTTTTCCTTTGAAGTAGATTGGTTCTGCTATATTCTGTTGCCATGGTGAGAGCTTTTCCTTTGAATTAGATTGGTTCTGCTATATTCTGTTGCCATGGTGGGAGCTTTTCCTTTGAATTAGATTGGTTCTGATATATTCTGTTGCCATGGTGGGAGCTTTTCCATTGAAGTAGATTGGTTCTGCTATATTCTGTTCCCATGGTGGGATCTGCTAAGCTCTCTGTCACAGGCACATGCACAGATAGGGGTCCACCTGTGCTGGAGCTCACATGCTCCCGGTTTAGCTTTTTTCCCAGTCTGCCCTGTACGGAATTGCGCACACCCGGTATCCAAACGTGCATGGCTTGAGATGCTGTCACCGGTGGATTGTGTGTGTGTGTCTAGCTATCTAGTTCATATATCAACAGTACTGCCACAGCAGCATAACACTTGATTAACACCTGATAAACACTTGATTTACATCATCATCAATATCGGGTCTGGCTGGTAGCCTATGTGCAGCAGAGAGAGGCAAGTTGGGAGTTGCACATTTTGTTAGGGCAGCAGTGCACAGGTAGTCTAGGTAACAGGTAGTCTAGGTAGCAGGTAGTCTAGGTAACAGGTAGTCTAGGTAGCAGGTAGTCTAGGTAGCAGGTAGTCTAGGTAGCAGGTAGTCTAGATAGCAGGTAGTCTAGGTAGCAGGTAGTCTAGGTAGCAGGTAGTCTAGATAGCAGGTAGTCTAGGTAGCAGGTAGTCTAGGTAGCAGGTAGTCTAGGTAGCAGGTAGTCTAGGTAGCAGGTAGTCTAGATAGCAGGTAGTCTAGGTAGCAGGTAGTCTAGGTAGCAGGTAGTCTAGATAGCAGGTAGTCTAGGTAGCAGGTAGTCTAGGTAGCAGGTAGTCTAGGTAGCAGGTAGTCTAGATAGCAGGTAGTCTAGATAGCAGGTAGTCTAGGTAGCAGGTAGTCTAGGTAGCAGGTAGTCTAGGTAGCAGGTAGTCTATGGAGCAGGTAGTCTAGGTAGCAGGTAGTCTAGGTAGCAGGTAGTCTAGGTAGCAGGTAGTCTAGATAGCAGGTAGTCTAGGTAGCAGGTAGTCTAGATAGCAGGTAGTCTAGATAGCAGGTAGTCTAGGTAGCAGGTAGTCTAGGTAGCAGGTAGTCTAGGTAGCAGGTAGTCTAGATAGCAGGTAGTCTAGATAGCAGGTAGTCTAGATAGCAGGTAGTCTAGATAGCAGGTAGTCTAGGTAGCAGGTAGTCTAGGTAGCAGGTTGTCTAGGTAGCAGGTAGTCTAGATAGCAGGTAGTCTAGGTAGCAGGTAGTCTAGATAGCAGGTAGTCTAGATAGCAGGTAGTCTAGGTAGCAGGTAGTCTAGGTAGCAGGTAGTCTAGGTAGCAGGTAGTCTAGGTAGCAGGTAGTCTAGATAGCAGGTAGTCTAGATAGCAGGTAGTCTAGGTAGCAGGTAGTCTAGGTAGCAGGTTGTCTAGGTAGCAGGTAGTCTAGATAGCAGGTAGTCTAGATAGCAGGTAGTCTAGGTAGCAGGTAGTCTAGGTAGCAGGTAGTCTAGGTAGCAGGTAGTCTAGGTAGCAGGTAGTCTAGATAGCAGGTAGTCTAGATAGCAGGTAGTCTAGGTAGCAGGTAGTCTAGGTAGCAGGTAGTCTAGGTAGCAGGTAGTCTAGATAGCAGGTAGTCTAGATAGCAGGTAGTCTAGATAGCAGGTAGTCTAGATAGCAGGTAGTCTAGATAGCAGGTAGTCTAGGTAGCAGGTAGTCTAGGTAGCAGGTAGTCTAGGTAGCAGGTAGTCCAGGTAGTCTTGTAGCAAACCCTCATGTACTAGGGGAGAGTGGGGTAAGTTGAGCCAAAGGGGTAAGTTGAGACACCCTTGTTTCCAGGAAACCGTATACAAAATGTATAATTTGACCAAGTATTTAGGAAGAAGATTGGCATCATTTCATGGAGTCTGTAAAGGACGAAAGCACATGAAAAAAGTGGTAAGCAAGTTAGGTAAAAAAAAAAAGAAGAAGAATGATTTTCATATTGCTTGTATCTAAACCCAAGTAGATATTTTAAACATTGTTCTATATATCCGTTGGGGTCTTTATAAACTTTAATATCTGGTCCTAAACCTAACATAAAAGTTCATCCTTGCAGCTGTGTGGGCTAATATAGTAAAAGTAAATCAGGGATACTCATATTAGTATGATATGTTACATTTGGTATGGTTATATAAGACCGAAGGTTACTTAACGGTGCAATATGCAACAATCGCTCCGCCATTTTAGGGTTATAAAATTCGATTAGTTCGCCTAATTTCAGTGTATGTGGATAAAACATGCAGTAATTGTGTAGAGAATCTTTGTGCCATCTTTAACACTGTGAAATATATTTATATATAATTACCTGTTACTCATTTCAAAGTGAAAGTACCTAGAAACAAAAGATACACTTCTACTTTTTTAAACTTTATTGCAACGTGTAAAAATTGTTAGATTCATTATTTGTTTAATTAGATTAAACAAAATAAATATAGGCCTACTCAATAACGTAAACCTATTCCAGTGGTGACTCAAACTGTAGCCAATAGTGTGCTGAGTAAACTAAATATGTAGATAGCTAGAGATGTCTATAGTTTAGACATAGGGTTAGCTAGGCTTAGCTAGTTGTTGTGTTATCCAGCTAGCAATAATAGTGCTTGTGTTGACACAAGTAGCTAGCTAGCTAGCTAATGTTACCATGCTCTGTGTCTCAGAAAACTAGCTAGCTAGAGTGCTAGCTAATCCCAAAAAACTAAACAGATTGCATGGAAATTATATTCTGTAGATGGTAACTAGCTAATTAGTCTAGTTGGTAGCCCCCCCCAAAAAAGCCAGCTAATGTTTGCTAGCTAGCTACAGTTAGCTAACATTAGCTAGCCAACACTAGGCTAGAAAACGCTAGCTTGCAAATGGAATGATCGATTACTCAGGAAGTTTCACAGAGGGTCAAGGAAGCGTAACTCTTTTCAAAAGGTACAGTAATATTGTTTCAATCTAGCTGGTTGGTTTTTATCAGAATTGTATAAAAAATGTATGCGTTACAGCGTGATATAACCAGATTTCAATATAATTCCAATGCAAGAATCCCCCAAAATGTTGCCCCTTCTCTGATTTCAACAGCCCTTTTAGTCTCTTTATCCTGGTACCGGTCTGCCTTAGGGTATGTTGAGCCATTGGCCTTGGGGTATTTTGAGCTAACGGCCATGGGTTTTGGCGCTGACAGATAGGGCAGCCGTGCTTCTAGCGCCTAGGCAACTTTGCAGTATTTAGTTATTTATGTGTTATTTCTTACGTTATTAGCCTATAATTTTTCTGGTGCAATTACATACAGTACAACCGGGATGAACTTTTGAGAGACATACTATAGAGATCCTATAGAGATACTATAGAGATACTATAGAGAGATACTATAGAGACATACTAGAGATACTAAAGAGACATACTATGGAGATATACTACAGAGATACTACAGAGATACTACAGAGATACTACAGAGATACTACAGAGACGTACTATAGAGCCACTATAGAGATATACTATGGAGATATACTATAGAGATACTATAGATATACTATAGAGATATACTATAGAGATACTATAGAGACATATTATAGAGACATTCTAAAGAGACATTCTATAGAGACATACTATAGAGACATTCTATAGAGATATACTATAGAGACATTCTATAGAGACATTCTATAGAGACATTCTATAGAGACATTCTATAGAGACATTCTATAGAGATATACTATAGAGACATACTATAGAGACATACTATAGAGATACTTTAGAGACACACTATAGAGATACTATAGAGGCATACTATAGATACATTCTATTGAGATACTGTAACATACTACAGAGATACTATAGAGACACACTATATAGATACTACAGAGATTCTATAGCGACACCATAGAGACATACTACAGAGATAATAAAGAGATACTACAGAGATAATAAAGAGATACTATAGAGATACTATAGCGACATACTATAGAGATGCTATAGAGATACTATAGAGATACTATAGAGACATACTATAGAGATTTTATAGAGGCATACTATAGAGTAATACTATAGAGACATACTATAGAGATACTATAGAGAAGCTATAGAGACTTACTATGGAGATACTATAGAGCCATACTATAGACTTACTATAGAGATATACTATAGACAAACTATAGAGACATACTATAGAGCTGCTATATATACATACTATGGAGGCATACTATATACATACTATATAGATGCTATAGAGACATATTATTTAGACATACTATAGACATACTATAGAGATGCTATAGAGCCGTGTTATAGACATACTATGGAGATACTATGTAGATAATATAGAGCCATACTATAGAGATACTATAGAGACATTCTATAAAGATACTATATACACATACTACATACATACTATAGAGATGCTATATACACATACTATATACATACTATAGAGATGCTATAGAGACATACTATAGACATACTATAGAGATACTATGTAGATAATATAGAGACATACTGTAGAGATACTATATATATACATACTATATACATACTATATACATACTATATAGGTGCTATAGAGACATACTATAGAGACACTATGTAGATAATATAGAGACATACTATATATACTATATATACATACTATATATACATACTATATACATACTATAGAGATGCTATAGAGACATACTATAGACATACTATAGAGATACTATGTAGATAATATAGAGACATACTGTATAGATACTATATATACATACTATATACATACTATATAGGTGCTATAGAGACATACTATAGAGATACTATGTAGATAATATAGAGACATACTATAGAGAACTACTATAAAGAAACTATATATACATACTATAGTGACATACTATAGAGATACTGTGTAGATAATATAGAGCGATACTATAGAGACACTATATATACATACTATAGTGGCATACTATAGAGATACTGTGTAGATAATATAGAGAGATACTATAGAGACACTATATATACAGTACATACTATAGTGACATACTATAGACATACTATAGACATAACATACGCAATGGGTTTTATAGCTGCTCTTCATGTCAGAGAGCTGTTCTACGGTATTTCTGTATGAAATCCCTGCTCTGGAAAATGACAATTAATCAGTGGCCAACAGAGAATCTGACTAGTAGATGAGTAATGTTTTGTTTGTAAGGATTTCAGTCAGTGTTGTCTGTGTGTGTCTGTGTGTGTTTGTCTGTGTGTGTGTGTGTCTGTGTGTGTGTGTGTGTCTGTGCGTGCGTGCGTGCGTGCGTGCGTGTGTGTGTGCGTGCCTGTGTGTGAGTGTGTGCGTGTGTGTGTGAGTGTGTGTGTGTGTGTGTGTGTGTGTGTGTGCGTGCGTGCACGCAGTGGGTTTGTCTTTTTTTAAATAACCTGCAGGAACAGATGACCGGATGGCATTCCGAGTCACCGTAGTAACAAAGTGACTTTCTGAAGTAATGTGATGAATCTAGAAGTGACAGCTGTATATAGTGATGGAGGATGAATACAACCCATCTAGTTATTAATGGAGCTGTATCTAGTGATGGAGGGTGGATAGAGGATGAATACAAGCCTTCTAGTTATTATTAGAGCTGCATATAGTTCCACTGGTGACCAGGGACCATATAGTTCCACTGGTGACCAGGGCCCATATAGTTCCACTGGTGACCAGGGCCCATATAGTTCCACTGGTGACCAGGGCCCATATAGTTCCACTGGTGACCAGGGCCCATTTAGTTCCACTGGTGACCAGGGCCCATTTAGTTCCACTGGTGACCAGGGCCCATATAGTTCCACTAGTGACCAGGGTCCATATAGTTCCACTGGTGACCAGGGCCCATATAGTTCCACTGGTGACCAGGGCCCATATAGTTCCACTGGTGACCAGGGCCCATATAGTTCCACTGGTGACCAGGGCCCATATAGTTCCACTGGTGACCAGGGCCCATATAGTTCCACTGGTGACCAGGGACCATATAGTTCCACTGGTGACCAGGGCCCATTTAGTTCCACTGGTGACCAGGGCCCATTTAGTTCCACTAGTGACCAGGGTCCATATAGTTCCACTGGTGACCAGGGCCCATATAGTTCCACTGGTGACCAGGGCCCATATAGTTCCACTGGTGACCAGGGCCCATATAGTTCCACTGGTGACCAGGGCCCATATAGTTCCACTGGTGACCAGGGCCCATATAGTTCCACTGGTGACCAGGGCCCATATAGTTCCACTGGTGACCAGGGCCCATATAGTTCCACTAGTGACCAGGGCCCATATAGTTCCACTAGTGACCAGGGCCCATATAGTTCCACTGGTGACCAGGGCCCATATAGTTCCACTAGTGACCAGGGCCCATATAGTGACCAGGGCCCATATAGTTCCAGTGGTGACCAGGGCCCATATAGTTCCACTGGTGACCAGGGACCATATAGTTCCACTGGTGACCAGGGCCCATTTAGTTCCACTGGTGACCAGGGCCCATTTAGTTCCACTGGTGACCAGGGCCCATATAGTTCCACTGGTGACCAGGGCCCATTTAGTTCCACTAGTGACCAGGGTCCATATAGTTCCACTGGTGACCAGGGCCCATATAGTTCCACTGGTGACCAGGGCCCATATAGTTCCACTGGTGACCAGGGCCCATATAGTTCCACTGGTGACCAGGGCCCATATAGTTCCACTAGTGACCAGGGCCCATATAGTTCCACTAGTGACCAGGGCCCATATAGTTCCACTGGTGACCAGGGCCCATATAGTGACCAGGGCCCATATAGTTCCACTGGTGACCAGGGCCCATATAGTTCCACTGGTGACCAGGGCCCATATAGTTCCACTGGTGACCAGGGCCCATATAGTTCCAGTGGTGACCAGGACCCATATAGTTCCACTAGTGACCAGGGCCCATATAGTGACCAGGGCCCATATAGTTCCACTGGTGACCAGGGCCGATATAGTTCCACTGGTGACCAGGACCCATATAGTTCCACTGGTGACCAGGACCATATAGTGACCAGGGCCTATATAGTTCCACTGGTGACCAGGGCCCATATAGTTCCACTGGTGACCAGGACCCATATAGTTCCACTAGTGACCAGGGCCCATATAGTGACCAGGGTCCATATAGTTCCACTGGTGACCAGGGCCCATATAGTTCCACTGGTGACCAGGGCCCATATAGTTCCACTGGTGACCAGGGCCCATATAGTTCCACTGGTGACCAGGGCCCATATAGTTCCACTGGTGACCAGGGCCCATATAGTTCCACTGGTGACCAGGGTCCATATAGTTCCACTGGTGACCAGGGCCCATATAGTTCCACTGGTGATAGTTCCATAGTTCTATATAGGGTAGGGTTAGGGTTCCATAGTTCTATATAGGGTAGGGTTAGGGTTCCATAGTTCTATATAGGGTAGGGTTAGGGTTCCATAGTTCTATATAAGGTAGGGTTAGGGTTCCATAATTCTATATAGGGTAGGGTTAGGGTTCCATATAGTTCTATATAGGGTAGGGTTAGGGTTCCATAGTTCTATATAGGGTAGGGTTAGGGTTCCATAGTTCTATAAAGGGTAGGATTAGGGTTCCATAGGGTTCTATATAGGGTAGGGTTAGGGTTCCATAGGGTTCTATATAGGGTAGGGTTAGGGTTACACAGGGTTCTATATAGGGTAGGGTTAGGGTTCCATAGGGTTCTATATAGGGTAGGGTTAGGGTTCTATATAGGGTAGGGTTAGGGTTCCATAGGGTTCTATATAGGGTAGGGTTAGGGTTCCATAGTTCTATATAGGGTAGGGTTAGGGTTCCATAGTTCTATATAGGGTAGGGTTAGGCTTCCATAGTTCTATATAGGGTAGGGTTAGGGTTCCATAGTTCTATATAGGGTAGGGTTAGGGTTCCATATGGTTTTATATATGGTAGGGTTAGGGTTCCATAGTTCTATATAGGGTAGGGTTAGGGTTCCATAGTTCTATATAGGGTAGGGTTAGGGTTCCATAGGGTTTTATATAAGGTTAGGGTTCCATAGGGTTCTATATAGGGTAGGGTTAGGGTTCCATAATTCAATATAGGGTATGGTTAGGGTTCGATAGGGTTCTATATAGGGTTAGGGTTCCATAGGGTTCTATATAGGGTAGGGTTAGGGTTCCATAGTTCTATATAGGGTAGGGTTAGGGTTCCATAGTTCTATATAGGGTAGGGTTAGGGTTCCATAGTTCTATATAGGGTAGGGTTAGGGTTCCATAGTTCTATATAGGGTAGGGTTAGGGTTCCATAGGGTTCTATATATTGTAGGGTTAGGGTTCCATATAGTTCTATATAGGGTAGGGTACCATAGTGCTATATAGGGTAGGGTTAAGGTTCCATATAGTTCTATATAGGGTAGGGTACCATAGTTCTATATAGGGTAGGGTTAGGGTTCCATAGGGTTCTATATAGGGTAGGGTTAGGGTTCCACTGGCCCATAGTATAGTATATAGTTCTTTATAGGGTAGGGTTAGGGTTCCATAGTTCCATATAGGGTAGAGTTAGGGTTCCATGGTGTTCTATATAGGGTAGGATTAGGGTTCCATAGGGTTCTATATAGGGTAGGGTTAGGGTTCCATAGGGTTCTCATTGAATTAATGTCCATTCTCCTGATTATTGATTACTGATTATTGTCCTAGCTTTTCTGCTATTTCATCTGTGTCTGAAAAAAACAAATAATTCTAATAATTAATAGGGAACAGGGTGCCATTTGAGAGTTGAACATCACCTTCCTTCTTCAGCTCAGCAGCTGGAGGGGATGGAATGAGGTAGAGGAGGAGGAGGAGGAGGATAACCCAGGTCATCCTCATTACAGCTGTCTCCCTTCCATATGATTATCACCACTATTTTTATATCTCTCACTGTACACGAGGAAGACAATCTTCACTGAGGATATCAAGGACTGGTGTCTCAAGGGGAACAAGCTTCCACGTTCCGTTTCATCATGAACTGGTGTCTCAAGGGGAACAAGCTTCCACGTTCCGTTTCATCATGGACTGGTGTCTCAAGGGGAACAAGCTTCCACGTTCCGTTTCATCATGGACTGGTGTCTCAAGGGGAACAAGCTTCCACGTTCCGTTTCATCATGGACTGGTGTCTCAAGGGGAACAAGCTTCCAGGTTCCGTTTCATCATGGACTGGTGTCTCAAGGGGAACAAGCTTCAAGGTTCCGTTTCATCATGGACTGGTGTCTCAAGGGGAACAAGCTTCCACGTTCCGTTTCATCATGGACTGGTGTCTCAAGGGGAACAAGCTTCCAGGTTCCGTTTCATCATGGACTGGTGTCTCAAGGGGAACAAGCTTCCACGTTCCGTTTCATCATGGACTGGTGTCTCAAGGGGAACAAGCTTCAAGGTTCCGTTTCATCATGGACTGGTGTCTCAAGGGGAATAAGCTTCCAGGTTCCGTTTCATCATGGACTGGTGTCTCAAGGGGAACAAGCTTCAAGGTTCCGTTTCATCATGGACTGGTGTCTCAAGGGGAACAAGCTTCAAGGTTCCGTTTCATCATGGACTGGTGTCTCAAGGGGAACAAGCTTCCACGTTCCGTTTCATCATGGACTGGTGTCTCAAGGGGAACAAGCTTCCAGGTTCCGTTTCATCATGGACTGGTGTCTCAAGGGGAACAAGCTTCCAGGTTCCGTTTCATCAAGGACTGGTGTCTCAAGGGGAACAAGCTTCCAGGTTCCGAACGTGAATCTCAGGAATGATTTTCGGGAAGATATTCATCCTTACTAGCGATAAAACATGAATCCCTTGTTGTGTGCTTGTGTGTGTGTCTGTGTGGTGTTTACTGTCCTGCTGAACTAATGTCTTTTGGCAGCTGTGTAATCTCTGTTGATTTAAGGCTGACCTTGGAAGCCTCTTCCTGAGGAGGACAGGTGTCCTCCAGTACCACACACACACACACCAACACACACACACACACACACACACACACACACACACACACACACACACACACACACACACACACACACACACACACACACACACACACACACAGTGGGATGGACTGTCAGACCCCATAAGGCCCTAGTCAGAGAAGCAGGGAACAGACATCACTATGAGAGAGACACTGTAGCAAAGCACCGCACATCATTCCAAGACACACTGAAGATTCCAGAGTATTATTACAGTTTTTTACGATTGCTGACACACTACAATTTAACTTTTCCCACAATTAGCAAAACCTTACACTCAAGGAGCAAAACACAAGGCTAGATTTGCACAACTGTAAGCACATTGTCAGCTTCACACTATTTGCAAAACATTACACACAGTGATTTGCAAAACACTAAACACACTTGTATACATCAGACACAGAAGTATATCATAATGTCACTTCCTTGCAATTCAAAAGCACTGACTGTCAAATTACCACACCTATGAGCCAATCTGTTAAACACAGCCATCAGGTGCACAAACACATGATTGCTAAATTGTAGACACACCAATCAGGTTTAAGCTCTATAAAAATGCAGGAGGTAGGTTCACCTGCCTTCAACCAAAATGCCTTCAACCAATATAATCAATGTCACAGGGCAACGTGGGGGTAACATCACCCTTTGCGCTGCCATTTCACAGCATGGGGTTGTCCTCCATCATGCCAAAATGGGCCTTTACAACACACCTCACATTCTCTCATTTTTGGACCGATTGCACCACATCGTCACAGTAGGTAATGAAATGCACCAGATGCAATACACGGTCTTCTGGGACAATGTGTCATTCCACCGCTCTGCTTTGGTCCAGAATTGGTTTCAACACCATCCACAGTTGACAGTACTATACCTTCCACCATACTCTCCGTTTCTAAACCCTATCGAAGAGTTTTTCTCTGTATGGCGGTGGAAGGTTTACGATCTCCAGCCCCAGGCTCAGGTACCCCTCATTCAGGCCTGTGACCAAGTCGACGGCGCAGCTGTGCAAGGATGGATTCGACATTCAAGACGGTTCTTCCCGCGTTGTCTTGCTAATGATGATATTGCTTGTGATGATGAAATTCTCTGGCCAGATCCAGCTAGGCGAAGAGATAATGTATAGTATGTTTACTGTAGTATTTTCTGTACAATATTTTGTTGTGATTTTCCATGTTGACATGTTGACTGATTTGGGTATATGGAGAGAAATAAATGATATTTTCCTCAGTCTGCAGCGTTGGTCTTGTGTAGTGTTTGTATAGTTGCACTTTCTCTGTGTACTTCATTTACACTACTCTAATCACTGACAATTAGACTTGCTAAAAGTGTTTTAGGTTAGCAACAGCAGTGTGTAACTGGTTCAAAAAGATTGAAGTCATATGAAATGTGTGTGTTTCGTATGGTAACAAAATATCATTTTTATGAAGTCGTGTATAGTTTTGACAAAAGTGTTCCATTTTGCAAATGATCTGAAGTGTTGTGCTACTTTGGTGTAGGGTTGTGCTAATTGTGTGTAGTGTTTTGACAAACCGGGCCCTGTTTTCAAAATTGTGCTTAAACAATTGAAAAAAACTGTATTACTGTGTATCCTATTACTGTATATCCTGCATATGAAGGCAGAGAGAGGAGACAGGCTGAGAGAGGAGGCAGGCTGAGAGAGGAGGCAAACTGAGAGAGGAGGCAGGCTGAGAGAGGAGGCAGGCTGAGAGAGAGAGGCAGGCTGAGAGAGAGAGGCACAATGTCAAGCTTCTGCCTCGAACCATGGGAAACTCTTATCCACTTTCTCCTCCCTCCTTAATCCCCCACCTCCTCCCCTCCCTCTCTGCATACAACTTTATCGACTACTTTAAAAAACAGGTTGACGACATCCACTCCTCATTCTCTCAGCCTATTGAGTCCACAGGTCCCACTCACACAGAACTACCCTATGCCTTGACCTCTTTCTCCCATCACTCTCCAGATGAAATCCTGCGACTAGTGATGTCTGACCGCCCTACAACCTGCCCACTTGACCCAATCCCCCCTCCTCCCTCCTCCAGACCATCTCTGGAGACCTTCTCCCATTCCTCACGTCTCTCATCAACTCCTCCCTGACAACTGGCTGGATCCCCTGTGACTATTAGATGACCCGGGTCACTCCCACCTCAAGAAACCAACACACACCAACACACTTTCCAAAACACTTCAGTGTGCCGTCTCTGACAAACTCTCTACTTATTTCTCTCCTCTCTTCTTGAGCCTAACCAGTCATAGCTTCAAGACAGGTCACTCAACAGAGACCACTCTCCTCTGTGTCACAAAGGCTTTACGCTCTGCCAAAGCTGACTCTCTCTCCTCTCTTCTTAAGCCTAACCAGTCATAGCTTCAAGACAGGTCACTCAACAGAGACCACTCTCCTCTGTGTCACGAAGGCTCTCCGCTCTGCCAAAGCTGACTCTCTCTCCTCTCTTCTTGAGCCTAACCAGTCATAGCTTCAAGACAAGTCACTCAACAGAGACCACTCTCCTCTGTGTCACAAAGGCTTTACGCTCCGCCAAAGCCGACTCTCTCTCCTCTCTTCTTGAGCCTAACCAGTCATAGCTTCAAGACAGGTCACTCAACAGAGACCACTCTCCTCTGTGTCACGAAGGCTCTCCGCTCTGCCAAAGCTGACTCTCTCTCCTCTCTACTTGAGCCTAACCAGTCATAGCTTCAAGACAGGTCACTCAACAGAGACCACTCTCCTCTGTGTCAAAAAGGCTTTACGCTCTGCCAAAGCTGACTCTCTCTCCTCTCTTCTTAAGCCTAACCAGTCATAGCTTCAAGACAGGTCACTCAACAGAGACCACTCTCCTCTGTGTCACGAAGGCTCTCCGCTCTGCCAAAGCTGACTCTCTCTCCTCTCTTCTTGAGCCTAACCAGTCATAGCTTCAAGACTGGTCACTCAACAGAGACCACTCTCCTCTGTGTCACGAAGGCTCTCCGCTCTGCCAAAGCTGACTCTCTCTCCTCTCTTCTTGAGCCTAACCAGTCATAGCTTCAAGACAGGTCACTCAACAGAGACCACTCTCCTCTGTGTCACGAAGGCTCTACGCTCCGCCAAAGCCGACTCTCTCTCCTCTCTTCTTGAGCCTAACCAGTCATAGCTTCAAGACAGGTCACTCAACAGAGACCACTCTCCTCTGTGTCACGAAGGCTTTACGCTCCGCCAAAGCCGACTCTCTCTCCTCTCTTCTTGAGCCTAACCAGTCATAGCTTCAAGACAGGTCACTCAACAGAGACCACTCTCCTCTGTGTCACGAAGGCTTTACGCTCCGCCAAAGCCGACTCTCTCTCCTCTCTTCTTGAGCCTAACCAGTCATAGCTTCAAGACTGGTCACTCAACAGAGACCACTCTCCTCTGTGTCACGAAGGCTCTCCGCTCTGCCAAAGCTGACTCTCTCTCCTCTCTTCTTGAGCCTAACCAGTCATAGCTTCAAGACAGGTCACTCAACAGAGACCACACTCCTCTGTGTCACGAAGGCTATCCGCTCTGCCAAAGCTGACTCTCTCTCCTCTCTTCTTGAGCCTAACCAGTCATAGCTTCAAGACAGGTCACTCAACAGAGACCACTCTCCTCTGTGTCACGAAGGCTCTCCGCTCTGCCAAAGCTGACTCTCTCTCCTCTCTTCTTGAGCCTAACCAGTCATAGCTTCAAGACAGGTCACTCAACAGAGACCACTCTCCTCTGTGTCACGAAGGCTCTCCGCTCTGCCAAAGCTGACTCTCTCTCCTCTCTTCTTGAGCCTAACCAGTCATAGCTTCAAGACTGGTCACTCAACAGAGACCACTCTCCTCTGTGTCACGAAGGCTCTCCGCTCTGCCAAAGCTGACTCTCTCTCCTCTCTTCTTGAGCCTAACCAGTCATAGCTTCAAGACTGGTCACTCAACAGAGACCACTCTCCTCTGTGTCACGAATGCTCTCCGCTCTGCCAAAGCTGACACTCTCTCCTCTCTTCTTGAGCCTAACCAGTCATAGCTTCAAGACAGGTCACTCAACAGAGACCACTCTCCTCTGTGTCACGAAGGCTCTCCGCTCTGCCAAAGCTGACTCTCTCCCCTCTCTTCTTGAGCCTAACCAGTCATAGCTTCAAGACAGGTCACTCAACAGAGACCACTCTCCTCTGTGTCACGAAGGCTCTCCGCTCTGCCAAAGCTGACTCTCTCTCCTCTCTTCTTGAGCCTAACCAGTCATAGCTTCAAGACTGGTCACTCAACAGAGACCACTCTCCTCTGTGTCATGGAGACTCTCCGTTCTGCCAAAGGTGACTCTCTCTCCTCTCTTCTTGAGCCTAACCAGTCATACCTTCAAGACAGGTCACTCAACAGAGACCACTCTCCTCTGTGTCACGAAGCCTCTCCGCTCTGCCAAAGCTGACTCTCTCTCCTCTCTTCTTGAGCCTAACCAAATCTCTACCTTCTCAGGGTTGGACGTCTCAGGATCTGCACATTCTTGGCCGCTCTTACCAGGTGACGTGGAGAAGATCAGTGTCTGCACCACGTACTCTCACTACTGGTGTCCCTCAGGGTTCGATTCTAGGCCCTCTACTCCTCTTCTCTCTATTCACTTGGCTCTGTCATATCATTTTTTTTTTTTTTTAAATGTCTTTATTTATTTACTTTTATTTAACTAGGCAAATCAGGTTAAGAAGAAATTCTTACTTAAAATGACGGCTTACCAAATGGCAAAAGGCCTCCTGCGGGGACGGGGGCTGGGATAACAAAAAAAATATATATTTATAAATATAGGACAAAACACACATCACAACAAGAGAGACAACACAACACTATGTAAAGAGAGACCTAAGACAACAACATAGCATGGCAGCACCACATGACAACACAACATGGCAGCACCACATGACAACACAGCATGGCAGCACCACATGACAACACAACATGGCAGCACCACATGACAACACAGCATGGTAGCACCACATGACAACACAACATGGCAGCACCACATGACAACACAGCATGGTAGCACCACATGACAACACAACATGGCAGCACCACATGACAACACAGCATGGCAGCAACACATGACAACACAACATGACAACAACATAGCATGGCAGCACCACATGACAACAACATGGCAGCACCACATGACAACACAACATGGCAGCAACACATGACAACAACATGGCAGCACCACATGACAACACAACATGGCAGCAACACATGACAACACAACATGACAACAACATGGCAGCAACACATGACAACACAACATGACAACAACATGGCAGCAACACATGACAACACAACATGACAACAACATGGCAGCACCACATGACAACACAACATGACAACAACATGGCAGCAACACATGACAACAACATGGCAGCAACACATGACAACACAACATGACAACAACATGGCAGCAACACATGACAACACAACATGACAACAACATGGCATGGCAGCACCACATGACAACAACATGGTAGCAACACAACATGGCAACAACATGGTAGCAACACAACATAACAACAACATGGCAGCACCACATGACAACACAACATGACAACAACATGGCAGCACCACATGACAACACAACATGACAACAACATGGCAGCACCACATGACAACACAACATGACAACAACATGGCAGCACCACATGACAACACAACATGACAACAACATGGCAGCACCACATGACAACACAACATGACAACAACATGGCAGCACCACATGACAACACAACATGACAACAACATGGCAGCAACACATGACAACACAACATGGCAGCAACACATGACAACACAACATGGCAGCAACACATGACAACACAACATGACAACAGCATGGCAGCAACACATGACAACACAACATGACAACAACATGGCAGCAACACATGACAACACAACATGACAACAACATGGCAGCAACACATGACAACACAACATGACAACAACATGGCAGCAACACATGACAACACAACATGACAACAACATAGCAGCAACACATGACAACACAACATGACAACAACATGGCAGCAACACATGACAACACAACATGACAACAACATGGCAGCAACACATGACAACACAACATGGCAGCAACACATGACAACACAACATGGCAGCAACACATGACAACACAACATGACAACAGCATGGCAGCAACACATGACAACACAACATGACAACAACATGGCAGCAACACATGACAACACAACATAGCAGCAACACATGACAACACAACATGACAACAGCATGGCAGCAACACATGACAACACAACATGACAACAACATGGCAGCAACACATGACAACACAACATGGCAGCAACACATGACAACACAACATGGCAGCAACACATGACAACACAACATGACAACAACATGGCAGCAACACATGACAACACAACATGACAACAACATGGCAGCAACACATGACAACACAACATGACAACAACATAGCATGGCAGCAACACATGACAACACAACATGACAACAACATAGCATGGCAGCAACACATGACAACACAACATGACAACAACATGGCAGCAACACATGACAACACAACATGACAACAACATGGCAGCAACACATGACAACACAACATGACAACAACATGGCAGCAACACATGACAACACAACATGACAACAACATGGCAGCAACACATGACAACACAACATGACAACAACATGGCAGCACCACATGACAACACAACATGACAACAACATGGCAGCAACACATGACAACACAACATGACAACAACATGGCAGCAACACATGACAACACAACATGACAACAACATGGCAGCACCACATGACAACACAACATGACAACAACATGGCAGCAACACATGACAACACAACATGACAACAACATGGCAGCAACACATGACAACACAACATGACAACAACATGGCAGCAACACATGACAACACAACATGACAACAACATGGCAGCAACACATGACAACACAACATGACAACAACATGGCAGCACCACATGACAACACAACATGACAACAACATGGCAGCAACACATGACAACACAGCATGGTAGCAACACATGACAACACAACATGACAACAACATGGCAGCAACACATGACAACACAACATGACAACAACATGGCAGCAACACATGACAACACAACATGACAACAACATGGCAGCAACACATGACAACACAACATGACAACAACATGGCAGCAACACATGACAACACAACATGACAACAACATGGCAGCAACACATGACAACACAACATGACAACAACATGGCAGCAACACATGACAACACAACATGACAACAACATGGCAGCACCACATGACAACACAACATGACAACAACATGGCAGCAACACATGACAACACAGCATGGTAGCAACACATGACAACACAGCATGGTAGCAACACATGACAACACAACATGACAACAACATGGCAGCAACACATGACAACACAACATGACAACAACATGGCAGCAACACATGACAACACAACATGACAACAACATGGCAGCACCACATGACAACACAACATGACAACAACATGGCAGCAACACATGACAACACAGCATGGTAGCAACACATGACAACACAGCATGGTAGCAACACATGACAACACAACATGACAACAACATGGCAGCAACACATGACAACACAACATGACAACAACATGGCAGCAACACATGACAACACAACATGACAACAACATGGCAGCAACACATGACAACACAACATGACAACAACATGGCAGCAACACATGACAACACAACATGACAACAACATAGCATGGCAGCAACACATGACAACACAACATGACAACAACATGGCAGCAACACATGACAACACAACATGACAACAACATGGCAGCAACACATGACAACACAACATGACAACAACATAGCATGGCAGCAACACATGACAACACAACATGACAACAACATGGCAGCAACACATGACAACACAACATGACAAAAACATGGCAGCAACACATGACAACACAACATGACAACAACATGGCAGCACCACATGACAACACAACATGACAACAACATGGCAGCAACACATGACAACACAACATGACAACAACATGGCAGCAACACATGACAACACAACATGACAACAACATGGCAGCACCACATGACAACACAACATGACAACAACATGGCAGCAACACATGACAACACAACATGACAACAACATGGCAGCAACACATGACAACACAACATGACAACAACATGGCAGCAACACATGACAACACAACATGACAACAACATGGCAGCAACACATGACAACACAACATGACAACAACATGGCAGCAACACATGACAACACAACATGACAACAACATGGCAGCACCACATGACAACACAACATGACAACAACATGGCAGCAACACATGACAACACAGCATGGTAGCAACACATGACAACACAGCATGGTAGCAACACATGACAACACAACATGACAACAACATGGCAGCAACACATGACAACACAACATGACAACAACATGGCAGCAACACATGACAACACAACATGACAACAACATGGCAGCAACACATGACAACACAACATGACAACAACATGGCAGCAACACATGACAACACAACATGACAACAACATGGCAGCAACACATGACAACACAACATGACAACAACATGGCAGCAACACATGACAACACAACATGACAACAACATGGCAGCAACACATGACAACACAACATGACAACAACATGGCAGCAACACATGACAACACAACATGACAACAACATGGCAGCAACACATGACAACACAACATGACAACAACATGGCAGCAACACATGACAACACAACATGACAACAACATGGCAGCAACACATGACAACACAACATGACAACAACATGGCAGCAACACATGACAACACAACATGACAACAACATGGCAGCAACACATGACAACACAACATGACAACAACATAGCATGGCAGCAACACATGACAACACAGCATGACAACAACATGGCAGCAACACATGACAACACAGCATGGTAGCAACATGGCAGCAACACATGACAACACAACATGACAACAACATGGCAGCAACACATGACAACACAACATGACAACAACATGGCAGCAACACATGACAACACAACATGACAACAACATGGCAGCACCACATGACAACACAACATGACAACAACATGGCAGCAACACATGACAACACAACATGACAACAACATGGCAGCAACACATGACAACACAACATGACAACAACATGGCAGCACCACATGACAACACAACATGGCAGCAACACATGACAACACAACATGACAACAACATGGCAGCAACACATGACAACACAACATGACAACAACATGGCAGCAACACATGACAACACAACATGACAACAACATGGCAGCAACACATGACAACACAACATGACAACAACATGGCAGCAACACATGACAACACAACATGACAACAACATGGCAGCACCACATGACAACACAACATGACAACAACATGGCAGCAACACATGACAACACAGCATGGTAGCAACACATGACAACACAGCATGGTAGCAACACATGACAACACAACATGACAACAACATGGCAGCAACACATGACAACACAACATGACAACAACATGGCAGCAACACATGACAACACAACATGACAACAACATGGCAGCAACACATGACAACACAACATGACAACAACATGGTAGCAACACATGACAACACAACATGACAACAACATGGCAGCAACACATGACAACACAACATGACAACAACATGGCAGCAACACATGACAACACAACATGACAACAACATGGCAGCAACACATGACAACACAACATGACAACAACATGGCAGCAACACATGACAACACAACATGACAACAACATGGCAGCAACACATGACAACACAACATGACAACAACATGGCAGCAACACATGACAACACAACATGACAACAACATGGCAGCAACACATGACAACACAACATGACAACAACATGGCAGCAACACATGACAACACAACATGACAACAACATGGCAGCAACACATGACAACACAACATGACAACAACATAGCATGGCAGCAACACATGACAACACAGCATGACAACAACATGGCAGCAACACATGACAACACAGCATGGTAGCAACATGGCAGCAACACATGACAACACAACATGACAACAACATGGCAGCAACACATGACAACACAACATGACAACAACATGGCAGCAACACATGACAACACAACATGACAACAACATGGCAGCAACACATGACAACACAACATGACAACAACATGGCAGCAACACATGACAACACAACATGACAACAACATGGCAGCAACACATGACAACACAACATGACAACAACATGGCAGCAACACATGACAACACAACATGACAACAACATGGCAGCAACACATGACAACACAACATGACAACAACATGGCAGCAACACATGACAACACAACATGACAACAACATGGCAGCAACACATGACAACACAACATGACAACAACATGGCAGCAACACATGACAACACAACATGACAACAACATGGCAGCAACACATGACAACACAACATGACAACAACATGGCAGCAACACATGACAACACAACATGACAACAACATGGCAGCAACACATGACAACACAACATGACAACAACATGGCAGCAACACATGACAACACAGCATAGTAGCAACACAACATGGTACATGGTAGCAACACAAGATAATAACAACATGGTAGCAACACAACATGGTAGTAGCACAAAACATGGTACAAACATTATTGGGCACAGACAACAGCCCAAAGGGCAAGAAGGTAGAGACAATAATGCATGACACAAAGCAGACACAACTGTCAGTAAGAGTCTCCATGATTGATCCTCACATGGTCTCGCCTATCATTGCGGATGACAATTAAACATTGTTCTCCTTTAATACCTCTCCATCACAGTTGACAACTACACAGTGTCCTAAAGTGCAAAGAACCTTGGTGTGACCCTGGACTACACCCTGTCGTTCTCTGAAATCATCAAAGCAGTGACTCGCTCCTGCAGGTTCATGCTCTACAACAGTGGTTCCCAAAAGTTTTATAACTTGTTATAGTCCCGTACCCCTTCAAACATTCAACCTCCAGCTGTACCCCCTTTAGCAGCAGGGTCAGCACACTCTCAAATGTTGTTTTTTGCCATCATTGTAAGCCTGCAACACACACACACACGATACGTTTATTTAACATAAACATTTGTGTGAGTTTTTGTCACAACCTGACTCGGGAGAAGTGACAAAGAGCTCTTATAGGACCAGGGCACAAATAATAATATAATAATAATTAATAATTATTATTGTCAGTAAAGAAAACTTTAAGCTCGTCTCTCAATTTAAAAAAAATTTGTCAATAGTTTGCCCAGTGATAACGAGCGCACTTCTGTATGTTGTAAAAGCATTACATGTTCGCTGCCCATATCTTTGCAAAATGTACAAAATACACAAGAGTTCAGGGGCCTTGCTTTAACAAAGTTAACCATTTTCACTGCAGTGTCTAAAACGTCTTTCAAGCTGTCAGGCATTCCCTTGGCAGCAAGAGCCTCTCGGTTGATGCTGCAGTGTACCCAAGTGGCGTCGGGAGCAACTGCTTGCACTCCACTATATCTCCCTGTCATTGCTTTTGCGTCAGTACATCAGTACAGATACCAACACATCTTGACCACCAAAGTCCATTTGATGTAACAAAGCTGTCCAGTCCTTAAAAAATATCCTCTCATGTTGTCCTGGATTCCAGTGGTTTACAGAAGAGGATGTCTTCCTTAATTGATCCCCCATAAACTTAACGGACATATACCAGGAGCTGTGCCAGGCCCGCCACGTCTGTTGACTCATCCAGCTGTAACGCATATAATTCACTGACTTGTATGCGAAGCAGTAATTGTTTCAAAACATCTCCTGCCGTGTCGCTGATGTGTCGTGAAACAGTGTTGTTTGATGAAGTCATTGTCCTTATATTTTTTGGGGCCTTTTCCCCCAGCATTGTCCCAGCCATATCTGCGCTAGCAGGAAAAATGAAGTCCTCCACAATAGTATGGGGCTTGCCTGTCCTATCCACTCGGTAGCTCACCATATAAGATGCTTCTAGCCCCTTCTAACGGTCGTCGTCTGAAGATGAGGATTCATCGGACCAAAGCGCAGCGTGGTACGTGTTCATGTTATATTTATTAAAACAGAACACTAAACAAAAATAACAAAGAGAATGAACGAAACGAAACAGTCCAGTCTGGTACAGACACAAAGACAGAAAACAACTACCCACAAAACACAGGTGGGAAAAGGCTACCTAAGTATGGGTCTCAATCAGAGACAACGATAGACAGCTGCCTCTGATTGAGAACCACACCCGGCCAAACACAAAGAAATAGAAAACATAGAACACAAAACATAGAATGCCCATCCCAAATCACACCCTGACCAAACCAAAACAGAGACATAAAAAGGATCTCTAAGGTCAGGGCGTGACAATATTATTTCTTATATTATTATATATATTATGAAATATATTATATTTAATTTTATATTTATATATATCTTATATTATGACACCCCTTCGTATTACTACTGGAAAGTCATCTTTATTCTCATTCAAAAAACGTCTGGCTTTTTTTTTTCAAATTGTCATGTTTCGTTTCTAAATGTCTTCGCAAGAGTGAAGGTCTCCTGCGAGAGAGTAACGGTTAAAGTGATTGGATGTTAATTATTTGACTACCTGTATTTGACATTGTGTTGTTATTTCGCTGAACACTAGATGTTTTATTTTTGGAGGTGAAACGAGGCTACTCAGGTGAGGAAAAATCCTCACACAAATGTATAGCCCCGTTGGAAAATATGAAGAAATTATGTGAAGAAATTATTAATTAAAAAAAAATGGGAATCACATTTTTATTTGGCAAATCCCCGACGACATTGCGCATACCCAAATTTGGGTACCCCAATCTACTCTACAACATCCATAGAGTACGACACACAGGAAGTGGGAACAGGTCCTAATCCAGGAAGTTGTCATCTGACGTCTTGACAACTGCATCTCTTGGCTGGGCTCCCTGCAACTTATCCAGAAGGCCGCAGCCCTCCTCGTGTTCAACCTTCCCAAGCTTTCCCATGTCTCCCCGCTGCTCTGCACACTACTGTGTGTCATCAAACCCCTGCAACTTATCCAGAAGGCCGCAGCCCTCCTCGTGTTCAACCTTCCCAAGCTTTCCCATGTCTCCCCGCTGCTCTGCACACCACTGTGTGTCATCAAACCCCTGCAACTTATCCAGAAGGCCACAGCCCTCCTGGTGTTCAACCTTCCCAAGCTTTCCCATGTTTCCCCGCTGATCTGCACACCACTGTGTGTCATCAAACCCCTGCAACTTATCCAGAATGCCACAGCCCTCCTGGTGTTCAACATTCCCAAGCTTTCCCATGTCTCCCCGCTGCTCTGCACACCACTGGCTTCCAGTCGAAGCTTGCATCATCTTCAAGACCCTGGTTCTTGCCTACGGAGCAGCAAGGGTAATTGGCTCTCCTTACCTTCAGGCTCAAACCCTACATCCCAACCCGAGCACTCCGTTCTAACCACCTCTAGTCTCTTGGCCCACCCATACCTCAGCCTAATTAAAAACTCTTATCTGTCTCTGTCCTACTTCTCTTCTAGTCTCACTCTCACTCAGTCATCTGCCCTGGGCTCTTTCTGTAATTCAAACCCAATGTATCCAAGAAGAAATGCTGGTGATACAGAGCAAAGAGAGGGGAGTCCTGGCCACCTCTTCCCTCCGTTCTATTAGCCAATCACTTGATAATGAGACGTATGACCTTCGATCACGGATTTCCTACCAACTCGTAACTGCAATTTTCTCAGATTTTCTGAAACATGGCTTTTGGACAAGATACCCTCCATGGCTATTCAACTCGATGGATTCTCCATTCACTTTGCGGACAGGAAAGAGGAGTCAGGGTGTGGGGGGTTTGCCAACAAATGGTGTGCTGACTCGAGCGCAGTGGAAGTCTCGACCCGTTGTTCACCATCTTGGAATACCTGATGGTCAAATACCGACCCTTCTACCTCCCGAGGGAGTTTTCAGCTGTGATTGTTGTATATATTCCACTTCAGGACAATAAAATAACAAGCTGTACGAGGCTTTAAACAAGTATGATGCTGCTTTTCTGGTTGCCGGAGATTTTAATCCCGCGTCAATACAATGCACAACTTCCATCAACACGTCTACCTCGCCACTAGGAGTGATACATTCCTAGATACGGTTACTCTATCCACAAGGAAGCATACAAGGCCCTCCCTCATCTCAATTTGGAAAATCAGACCATGTCTCCATACTCCTGCTTCCTCTTTACAAGCAGAAGCTCAAACAGGAAGTACCTGTGACTTGCTCCGTTGAGAAATGATAATCAGATTCCGAGATTATGCTATAGGACTGCTTTAAGCTGATTGGAATTTGTTACAAGACTACGCCGATAACATCGACGAGCTAACCACCTCTGTCACCGGCTTCATCAGGAAATGAATCAGCGATGTTGTCCCAGACTGAAGGTTCACTGCTTCCCCAATCAAAAGCCCTGGATTAACACAGAGGTTGGTGCTAAACTAATTCGGCTTTGCCACTAAGACCCTCAGAAACTTTTATAGATAGACAATTGAGATCAGCCTGTCGGGGTGTATCACCGCCTGGTACGGCAACTGCACCACCCACAACCGCAGGGCTCTCCAGAGAGGGTGGTATGGTGCATCAACGCAGCACCGGGGCACCCTCCAGGACACCTACACCACCCGAGCCACTGCCTGTTCACCCCGCTATCATCCAGAAGGCGAGGTCAGTACAGGTGCATCAAAACTGGGACTAAGAGACTGAAAAACAGCTTCTATCTCAAGACCATCAGACTGTTAAATAGCCATCACTAGCCGGCTACCACACAGTTACTCATCCCTGCACCTTAGAGGCTGCTGCCCCATATACATAGACATGGAATCACTTAACTTCTTAAAAATTAAGAAGCATACCGGCACCATAGTAACCTTGACCACAGCATAATGGCACCATAGTAACCTTGACCACAGCATACTGGCACCATAGTAACCTTGACCACAGCATACTGGCACCATAGTAACCTTGACCACATCATACTGGCACCATAGTAACCTTGACCACAGCATACCGGCACCATAGTAACCTTGACCACAGCATACTGGCACCATAGTAACCTTGACCACAGCATACCAGCACCATAGTAACCTTGACCACAGCATACTGGCACCATAGTAACCTTGACCACAGCATACTGGCACCATAGTAACCTTGACCACAGCATACCAGCACCATAGTAACCTTGACCACAGCATACTGGCACCATAGTAACCTTGACCACAGCACACTGGCACCATAGTAACCTTGACCACAGCATAATGACACCATAGCAGCCTTGACCACAGCATACTGGCACCATAGTAACCTTGACCACAGCATACCAGCACCATAGTAACCTTGACCACAGCATACTGGCACCATAGTAACCTTGACCACATCATACTGGCACCATAGTAACCTTGACCACAGCATACTGGCACCATAGTAACCTTGACCACAGCATACCGGCACCATAGTAACCTTGACCACAGCATACCGGCACCATAGTAACCTTGACCACAGCATACTGGCACCATAGTAACCTTGACCGCAGCATACCGGCACCATAGTAACCTTGACCGCAGCATACTGGCACCATAGTAACCTTGACCACAGCATAATGGCACCATAGTAACCTTGACCACAGCATACTGGCACCATAGTAACCTTGACCACAGCATACTGGCACCATAGTAACCTTGACCACAGCATACTGGCACCATAGTAACCTTGACCACAGCATACTGGCACCATAGTAACCTTGACCACAGCATACTGGCACCATAGTAACCTTGACCACAGCATACTGGCACCATAGTAACCTTGACCACAGCATACTGGCACCATAGTAACCTTGACCACAACATACTGGCACCATAGTAACCTTGACCACAGCATACTGGCACCATAGTAACCTTGACCACAGCATACCGGCACCATAGTAACCTTGACCACAGCATACTGGCACCATAGTAACCTTGACCACAGCATACCGGCACCATAGTAACCTTGACCACATCATACTGGCACCATAGTAACCTTGACCACAGCATACTGGCACCATAGTAACCTTGACCACAGCATACCGGCACCATAGTAACCTTGACCACAGCATACTGGCACCATAGTAACCTTGACCACAGCATACTGGCACCATAGTAACCTTGACCACATCATACTGGCACAATAGTAACCTTGACCACATCATACTGGCACCATAGTAACCTTGACCACAGCATACCGGCACCATAGTAACCTTGACCACAGCATACTGGCACCATAGTAACCTTGACCACAACATAATGACACCATAGTAACCTTGACCACATCATACTGGCACCATAGTAACCTTGACCACAGCATACTGGCACCATAGTAACCTTGACCACAGCATAATGACACCATAGTAACCTTGACCACATCATACTGGCACCATAGTAACCTTGACCACAGCATAATGACACCATAGTAACCTTGACCACAGCATACTGGCACCATAGTAACCTTGACCACAGCATACTGGCACCATAGTAACCTTGACCACAGCATACTGGCACCATAGTAACCTTGACCACAGCATACTGGCACCATAGTAACCTTGACCACAGCATAATGGCACCATAGTAACCTTGACCACAGCATACTGGCACCATAGTAACCTTGACCACAGCATACTGGCACCATAGTAACCTTGACCACATCATACTGGCACCATAGTAACCTTGACCACAGCATAATGACACCATAGTAACCTTGACCACAGCATACTGGCACCATAGTAACCTTGACCACAGCATAATGACACCATAGTAACCTTGACCACAGCATACCGGCACCATAGTAACCTTGACCACAGCATACTGGCTACTGGCACCATAGTAACCTTGACCACAGCATACCGGCACCATAGTAACCTTGACCACAGCATACCGGCACCATAGTAACCTTGACCACAGCATACCGGCACCATAGTAACCTTGACCACAGCATACCGGCACCATAGTAGTCTTGACCACAGCATATTGGCACCATTGTAGGCTTGACCACAGCATACCGGCACCATAGTAACCTTGACCACAGCATACCGGCACCATAGTAACCTTGACCACAGCATACCGGCACCATAGTAGTCTTGACCACAGCATATTGGCACCATTGTAGGCTTGACCACAGCATACCGGCACCATAGCAGCCTTGACCACACCATAGCAGCCTTGACCACACCATAGCAGCCTTGACCTCACCATAGTATCCCTGACCACACCATAGTATCCCTGACCACACCATAGTATCCCTGACCACACCATAGTATCCCTGACCACACCATAGTATCCTTGACCACACCATAGTATCCTTGACCACACCATAGTATCCCTGACCACACCATAGTATCCCTGACCACACCATAGTATCCCTGACCACACCATAGTATCCCTGACCACACCATAGTATCCCTGACCACACCATAGTATCCTTGACCACACCATAGTATCCCTGACCACACCATAGTATCCTTGACCACACCATAGTATCCCTGACCACACCATAGTATCCTTGACCACACCATAGTATCCCTGACCACACCATAGTATCCTTGACCACACCATAGTATCCTTGACCTCACCATAGTATCCTTGACCACACCATAGTATCCTTGACCACACCATAGTATCCCTGACCACACCATAGTATCCCTGACCACACCATAGCAGCCTTGACCACACCATAGTAGTCTTGACCTCACCATAGTAGTCTTGACCTCACCATAGTATCCCTGACCACACCATAGTATCCTTGACCACACCATAGTATCCCTGACCACACCATAGTATCCTTGACCACACCATAGTATCCCTGACCACACCATAGTATCCTTGACCACACCATAGTAGTCTTGACCTCACCATAGTATCCTTGACCTCACCATAGTATCCTTGACCACACCATAGTATCCTTGACCACACCATAGTATCCCTGACCACACCATAGTATCCCTGACCACACCATAGCAGCCTTGACCACACCATAGTAGTCTTGACCTCACCATAGTATCCTTGACCACACCATAGTATCCTTGACCACACCATAGTATCCTTGACCACACCATAGTATCCTTGACCACACCATAGTATCCTTGACCTCACTATTGTATCCCTGACCACACCATAGTATCCTTGACCACACCATAGTATCCCTGACCACACCATAGTATCCTTGACCACACCATAGTATCCTTGACCACACCATAGTATCCTTGACCTCACCATAGCAGCCTTGACCTCACCATAGTATCCCTGACCACACCATAGTATCCCTGACCACACCATAGTATCCCTGACCACACCATAGTATCCTTGACCACACCATAGTAGCCTTGACCACACCATAGTATCCCTGACCACACCATAGTATCCTTGACCACACCATAGTATCGCTGACCTCACCATAGTATCCCTGACCACACCATAGTATCCTTGACCACACCATAGTATCCCTGACCACACCATAGTATCCCTGACCTCACCATAGTATCCCTGACCGCACCATAGTAGCCCTGACCGCACCATAGTATCCCTGACCACACCATAGTATCCCTGACCACACCATAGTATCCCTGACCACACCATAGTATCCCTGACCACACCATAGTATCCCTGACCTCACCATAGTATCCCTGACCACACCATAGTATCCCTGACCACACCATAGTATCCCTGACCACACCATAGTATCCCTGACCACACCATAGTATCCCTGACCTCACCATAGTATCCCTGACCACACCATAGTATCCCTGACCTCACCATAGTATCCCTGACCACACCATAGTATCCTTGACCACACCATAGTATCCTTGACCTCACCATAGTATCCCTGACCTCACCATAGTATCCCTGACCACACCATAGTATCCTTGACCTCACCATAGTATCCCTGACCTCACCATAGTATCCTTGACCACACCATAGCAGCCTTGACCACACCATAGTAGCCTTGACCACACCATAGTATCCCTGACCACACCATAGTATCCCTGACCACACCATAGTATCCTTGACCACACCATAGTATCCTTGACCACACCATACTATCCCTGACCTCACCATAGTATCCCTGACCACACCATAGTATCCCTGACCACACCATAGTATCCCTGACCTCACCATAGCATCCCTGACCTCACCATAGTATCCCTGACCTCACCATAGTATCCCTGACCTCACCATAGTATCCCTGACCTCACCATAGTATCCTTGACCTCACCATAGTATCCTTGACCTCACCATAGTATCCCTGACCACACCATAGTATCCCTGACCTCACCATAGTATCCCTGACCACACCATAGTATCCTTGACCACAGCATAGTATCCCTGACCACACCATAGTATCCTTGACCACACCATAGTAGCCCTGACCACACCATAGTATCCCTGACCTCACCATAGTATCCCTGACCACACCATAGTATCCTTGACCTCACCATAGTATCCCTGACCACACCATAGTATCCTTGACCACAGCATAGTATCCCTGACCACACCATAGTATCCTTGACCACACCATAGTAGCCCTGACCACACCATAGTATCCCTGACCTCACCATAGTATCCCTGACCACACCATAGTATCCTTGACCACACCATAGCAGCCTTGACCACACCATAGTATCCCTGACCTCACCATAGTATCCCTGACCACACCATCGTATCCTTGACCACAGCATAGTATCCCTGACCACACCATAGTATCCCTGACCACACCATAGTATCCCTGACCACACCATAGTATCCTTGACCTCACCATAGTGTCCTTGACCTCACCATAGTATCCCTGACCTCACCATAGTAGTCTTGACCTCACCATAGTATCCCTGACCTCACCATAGTATCCCTGACCTCACCATAGTATCCCTGACCACACCATAGTATCCCTGACCTCACCATAGTATCCCTGACCACACCATAGTATCCCTGACCTCACCATAGTATCCCTGACCACACCATAGTATCCCTGACCTCACCATAGTATCCCTGACCACACCATAGTATCCTTGACCACACCATAGCAGCCTTGACCACAGCATAGTATCCCTGACCACAGCATAGTATCCCTGACCACACCATAGTATCCCTGACCACACCATAGTATCCCTGACCACACCATAGTATCCCTGACCTCACCATAGTATCCCTGACCTCACCATAGTATCCTTGACCACAGCATAGTATCCTTGACCACACCATAGTATCCCTGACCACACCATAGTATCCCTGACCACACCATAGTATCCTTGACCACACCATAGTATCCCTGACCTCACCATAGTATCCTTGACCACAGCATAGTATCCTTGACCACACCATAGTATCCCTGACCACACCATAGTATCCCTGACCACACCATAGTATCCCTGACCTCACCATAGTATCCCTGACCACACCATAGTATCCCTGACCTCACCATAGTATCCCTGACCTCACCATAGTATCCCTGACCACACCATTTGTCCCCCTTATACTTTCAAACAGTTACAGAGGAGCTTTTTCAGTCACATTCCTGATGCCCAAGAAATAAACACTTAGCTTCCTAGTACAAATGGAAATTAAAAAGGTTAATGAAATACTTTTGAGGGATACTGTCAAAATTATTTATTAAATAAATAAAAATAGACATTGATGACAGGCACATGGGCCCCCAAAGCTCATGAGCTGCGGGGGGGGGGGGGGGTTCCTGTGTGTCACTGACTGAGCTCTGATCTGAAATTCCCTTTTTTTCCTTTTAACAAAAGGTGTGTCTAGACAAGACATGAATTTCTAGGTTTAGAAAATTGGTTTAGTATTATATGCAGATTAGACACTGATGTTTGCCCTTTCAAGGTATTAACTGAAAGACTTTTAAAATCCTCCAGAATATTTAGACAGTATTTAGCGGCCCTGTTGAAATTTGTTTTACAAATCCCTGGCATTTTAGAGAGAGGAATTGTAGGCTGTATATAATCTAGGTAGTGATGTACACACTTTAGAAACACACACACACACACACACACACACACACACACACACACACACACACACACACACACACACACACACACACACACACACACACACACACACACACACACACACACACACGCTTCAGCTCATGTGTGAAATTAGATTAATTTCATGGAGATTTAGTCCCAGAGGTGTTCTAGACTTTATGGACTACATATTGTGATGTGATCGCTAATTCTCACCATTAGGCTCTAAAAGAGGACTTCAAGTATTCACAGTCACATCAATAACAGTACATATACATTATCACAACAATAACAGTAAATATACATTATCACAACAGTAACAGTACATATACATTATCACAACAATAACAGTAAATATACATTATCACAACAATAACAGTACATATACATTATCACAACAATAATGGTAAATATACATTATCACAACAATAACAGTAAATATACATTATCACAACAGTAACAGTAAATATACACTATCACTACAATAACAGTACATATTCATTATCACAACAATAACAGTAAATATACATTATCACAACAATAACAGTACATATACATTATCACAACAATAATGGTAAATATACATTATCACAACAATAATGGTAAATATACATTATCACTACAATAACAGTACATATTCATTATCACAACAATAAATATTAATTATCACAACAATACATATTAATTATAACAACAATAACAGTACATTTTCATTATCACAACAATAACAGTAAATATCCATTATCACAACAATAAATATTCATTATCACAACAATAACAGTAAATATCCATTATCACAACAATACATATTCATTATCACAACAATAACAGTAAATATTCATTATCACAACAATAAATATTAATTATCACAGCAATAACAGTAAATATTCATTATCACAACAATAACAGTAAATATCCATTATCACAACAGTAAATATTCATTATCACAACAATAACAATAAATATTAATTATCACGACAATAACAGTAAATATTCATTATCACAACACTAAATATTCATTAGCACAACAATAACAGTACATATACATTATCACAACAATAATGGTAAATATGCATTATCACAACAATAACAGTAAATATTCATTATCACAACAATAACAGTAAATATTCATTATCACAACAATAACAGTAAATATTCATTATCACAACAGTAAATATTAATTATCACAACAATAACAATACATATTCATTATCACAACAATAACAGTAAATATTGATTATCTCAACAGTAAATATTCATTATCACAACAATAACGGTAAATATGCATTATCACAACAATAACAGTAAATATTCATTATCACAACAATAACAGTAAATATTCATTATCACAACACTAACAGTAAATATTCATTATCACAACAATAACAATACATATTCATTATCACAACAATAACAGTACATATTCATTATCACAACAATAACAGTAAATATTCATTATCACAACAATAACAGTAAATATTCATTATCACGACAATAACAGTAAATATTCATTATCACAACAATAACAGTACATATTCATTATCACAACAATAACAGTAAATATTCATTATCACAACAATAACAGTAAATATTCATTATCACGACAATAACAGTAAATATGCATTAACAGAACTATAAAGTACAGTACGGACAGTAAAGCCTGGTCCCAGATCTGTTTGTGCTCTTTCCAACTCCATTGCGGTCCTCGTCAAGCAATTGTGTGTGTGTGTGTGTGTGTGTGTGTGTGTGTGTGTGTGTGTGTGTGTGTGTGTGTGTGTGTGTGTGTGTGTGTGTGTGTGTGTGTGTACTTGGCCTGACAATGAGTGACTCCTGCAGGCTGCTGTATGTACAGTAACTTCATGGTTGAGGAGTGTTCTTGACCAGCCCAATATAGATTTAGAGCGATGAAGAGCACCTCCACAATGTACTGTACCTACTGACACTGTATAACAGTACCATAAGACCATAAGGAATCCTACTGCATCTACTATATAATGTCTCTTATTCTGTATCTACTATATAATGTCTCTCACATTCTGTATCACCTGTATCTACTATATAATGTATCTTATTCTGCATCTACTATATAATGTCTCTTATTCTGTATCTACTAATATAATGTCTCATATTCTGTACCTACTTATATAATGTCTCATATTCTGTACCTACTAATATAGTGTCTCTTATTCTGGACCTACTAATATAATGTCTCTTATTCTGGACCTACTGTATCAACTAATAAATAAAATACAAATAAAATGTGATCATATTACTCCAGTGCTAGTCTCCCTACACTGGCTTCCTGTTAACGCAAGGGCTGATTTCAACGTTTTACTGCTAACCTACAAAGCATTACATGCTCCGACCTATCTTTTACTTTTTAAACTTCAAATATACTACACATTTGCATTTCCTGTCCTCCCAACTCTCATTTAATTGAACAAACGTTAAAGTAGTAAATAGATAAACAAGTATTTTCCTCTGGACAGTTTACCTTTTTTAATTTACGTGTTTTCATTAATAAACATAATACATATTTTCATAACCATCGCAGACAAAATGTGTCAATGTAACGGCTGTTGGAAGGAGAGGACCAAGGTGCAGCGTGGTACGTGTCCATGATTTGTATTATAACCGAACACTAGAAACAAAAATTATCAAAACGGCACAAACGAAACAGTCCTGTCTGGTGATAGACACAAAACAGAAAACAACCACCCACAAACACAGGTGGGAAAAGGCTACCTAAGTATGGTTCTCAATCAGAGACAACGATAGACAGCTGCCTCTGATTGGGAACCATACCAGGCCAAACACATAGAAATACAAAACATAGAACAAAACATAGAATGCCCACCCCAACTCACGCCCTGACCAAACCAAAATAGAGACATAAACAAGGAACTAAGGTCAGGGCGTGACAGTCAATACCTTTTCTGTACTGTGCTTCATATTCCCCAACTGGCTTTAGCCTACAACAATTTACCATGCATATATAATTTAATAAATTGGGCATGTTAGATTGTCTTTTACATCATTTAATTAAGCTTATTAGATTGGCTATTACATCATTTAATTAAGCTTATTAGATTGTCTTTTACATCATTTAATTAAGCTTATTAGATTGGCTATTACATCATTTAATTAAGCTTATTAGATTGGCTATTACATCATTTAATTGGGCCTATTAGATTGGCTATTACATCATTTAATTGGGCCTATTAGATTGGCTATTACATCATTTAATTGGGCCTATTAGATTGGCTATTACATCATTTAATTGGGCCTATTAGATTGGCTATTACATCATTTAATTGGGCCTATTAGATTGGCTATTACATCATTTAATTGGGCCTATTCGATTGGCTATTACATCATTTAATTGGGCCTATTCGATTGGCTATTACATCATTTAATTGGGCCTATTAGATTGGCTATTACATCATTTAATTGGGCCTATTCGATTGGCTATTACATCATTTAATTGGGCCTATTAGATTGGCTATTACATCATTTAATTGGGCCTATTCGATTGGCTATTACATCATTTAATTGGGCCTATTCGATTGGCTATTACATCATTTAATTGGGCCTATTCGATTGGCTATTACATCATTTAATTGGGCCTATTAGATTGGCTTTGACTTAAGTATTTTGCACTATGCAGTTCATAACATACAGTAGAATGAACTGTTGTTCATTGTGATAATTGTGTTGGGCAACAATCTAAGTAGGGTAACAATCTAAGTAGGGTAACAATCTAAGTAGGGTACCATTGTAAGTAGGGCAACAATCTAAGTAGGGCAACAATCTAAGTAGGGCAACAATCTAAGTAGGGTACCATTGTAAGTAGCATACCAATCTAAGTAGGGTAACAATCTAAGTAGGGCAACAATCTAAGTAGGGCAACAATCTAAGTAGGGTACCATTGTAAGTAGGGTACCAATCTAAGTAGGGTAACAATCTAAGTAGGGCAACAATCTAAGTAGGGTACCATTGTAAGTAGGGTACCAATCTAAGTAGGGTAACAATCTAAGTAGGGCAACAATCTAAGTAGGGCAACAATCTAAGTAGGGTAACAATCTAAGTAGGGAAACAATCTAAGTAGGGCAACAATCTAAGTAGGGTACCATTGTAAGTAGGGTACCAATCTAAGTAGGGTAACAATCTAAGTAGGGCAACAATCTAAGTAGGGTACCATTGTAAGTAGGGTACCAATCTAAGTAGGGTAACAATCTAAGTAGGGTACCAATCTAAGTAGGGCAACAATCTAAGTAGTGTACCATTGTAAGTAGCGTACCAATCTAAGTAGGGTAACAATCTAAGTAGGGCAACAATCTAAGTAGGGTAACAATCTAAGTAGGGTACCATTGTAAGTAGGGTACCAATCTAAGTAGGGTAACAATCTAAGTAGGGCAACAATCTAAGTAGGGTACCATTGTAAGTAGGGTTCCAATCTAAGTAGGGAAACAATCTAAGTAGGGTACAATCTAAGTAGGGTCCCATTGTAAGTAGGGTACCAATCTAAGTAGGGTAACAATCTAAGTAGGGTACCATTGTAAGTAGGGCAACAATCTAAGTAGGGCAACAATCTAAGTAGGGCAACAATCTAAGTAGGGCAACAATCTAAGTAGGGCAACAATCTAAGTAGGGTACCATTGTAAGTAGGGTACCAATCTAAGTAGGGTACCAATCTAAGTAGGGTTACAATCTAGGTAGGATAACAGTGTAAGCTTTACAACGCATCACGAGGAAGAGGAAGGGAAATCAAGAGGAAGAGGAAGGGAAATCACGAGGAAGAGGAAGGGAAATCACGAGGAAGAGGAAGGGAAATCACGAGGAAGAGGAAGGGACAACAGAGAATAGGGCTCTGGTCTATAGTAGTGTACTATATAGGGAATAGGGCTCTGGTCTAAAGTAGAGGATTATATAGGGAATAGGGCTCTGGTCTAAAGTAGTGCTGTATATAGGGAATAGGTCTCTGGTCTATAGTAGTGTACTATATAGGGAATAGGGCTCTGGTCTAAAGTAGTGCACTATATAGGGAATAGGGATCTGGTCTAAAGTAGTGCACTATATAGAGAATAGGGCTCTGGTCTATAGTAGTGCACTATATAGGGAATAGGGCTCTGGTCTAAAGTAGTGCACTATATAGGGAATAGGGTGCGATTTGGGACGCATAGAGGGAAATTTAGTGTATCTGTGCATGAGATGAGGAACGCTATTTATAATTTTGACCTTTGAAATACAACTAACTGTCATGTTGTTATGGTTCTACACAGTACATATCCCAACTAACTGTCATGATGTTGTGGCTCTACACAGTACATATCCCAACTAACTGTCATGTTGTTATGGCTCTACACAGTACATATCCCAACTAACTGTCATGTTGTTATGGCTCTCCACAGTACATATCCCAACTAACTGTCATGTTGTTATGGCTCTACACAGTACATATCCCAACTAACTGTCATGTTGTTATGGCTCTCCACAGTACATATCCCAACTAACTGTCATGATGTTATGGCTCTACACAGTACATATCCCAACTAACTGTCATGTTGTTATGGCTCTACACAGTACATATCCCAACTAACCGTCATGTTGTTATGGCTCTACACAGTACATATCCCAACTAACTGTCATGTTGTTATGGCTCTACACAGTACATATCCCAACTAACTGTCATGTTGTTATGGTTCTACACAGTACATATCCCAACTAACTGTCATGTTTTTATGGCTCTACACAGTACATATCCCAACTAACTGTCATGTTGTTATGGCTCTACACAGTACATATCCCAACTAACTGTCATGTTGTTATGGCTCTACACAGTACATATCCCAACTAACTGTCATGTTGTTATGGCTCTACACAGTACATATCCCAACTAACTGTCATGGTGTTATGGTTCTAAACAGTACATATCCCAACTAACTGTCATGTTGTTGTGGCTCTACACAGTACATATCCCAACTAACTGTCATGTTGTTGTTATGGCTCTACACAGTACATATCCCAACTAACTGTCATGTTGTTATGGCTCTACACAGTACATATCCCAACTAACTGTCATGTTGTTGTGGCTCTACACAGTACATATCCCATCTAACTGTCATGTTGTTGTTATGGTTCTACACAGTACATATCCCAACTAACTGTCATGTTGTTATGGCTCTACACAGTACATATCCCAACTAACTGTCATGTTGTTATGGCTCTACACAGTACATATCCCAACTAACTGTCATGTTGTTGTCATGGCTCTACACAGTACATATCCCAACTAACTGTCATGTTGTTATGGTTCTACACAGTACATATCCGAACTAACTGTCATGTTATGGCTCTACACAGTACATATCCCAACTAACTTTCATGTTGTCATGGCTCTACACAGTACATATCCCAACTAACTGTCATGTTGTTATGGGTCTACACAGTACATATCCCAACTAACTGTCATGTTGTTATGGCTCTACACAGTACATATCCCAACTAACTGTCATGTTGTTATGGCTCTACACAGTACATATCCCAACTAACTGTCATGTTGTTATGGCTCTACACAGTACATATCCCAACTAACTGTCATGTTGTTGTGGCTCTACACAGTACATATCCCAACTAACTGTCATGATGTTATGGCTCTACACAGTACATATCCCAACTAACTGTCATGTTGTTATGGCTCTACACAGTACATATCCCAACTAACTGTCATGTTGTTATGGTTCTACACAGTACATATCCCAACTAACTGTCATGTTGTTGTTATGGCTCTACACAGTACATATCCCAACTAACTGTCATGTTGTTATGGCTCTACACAGTTCATATCCCAACTAACTGTCATGTTGTTGTTATGGCTCTACACAGTACATATCCCAACTAACTGTCATGTTGTTATGGCTCTACACAGTACATATCCCAACTAACTGTCATGTTGTTATTGCTCTACACAGTACATATCCCAACTAACTGCCATGTTGTTATGGCTCTACACAGTACATATCCCAACTAACTGTCATGTTGTTGTGGCTCTACACAGTACATATCCCAACTAACTGTCATGTTGTTATGGCTCTACACAGTACATATCCCAACTAACTGTCATGTTGTTATGGCTCTACACAGTACATATCCCATCTAACTGTCATGTTGTTGTTATGGTTCTACACAGTACATATCCCAACTAACTGTCATGTTGTTATGGCTGTACACAGTTCATATCCCAACTAACTGTCATGTTGTTGTCATGGCTCTACACAGTACATATCCCAACTAACTGTCATGTTGTTGTTATGGTTCTACACAGTACATATCCCAACTAACTGTCATGTTGTTGTTATGGTTCTACACAGTACATATCCCATCTAACTGTCATGTTGTTATGTTTACAGTACATATCCCAACTAACTTTCATGTTGTCATGGCTCTACACAGTACATATCCCAACTAACTGTCATGTTGTTATGGGTCTACACAGTTCATATCCCAACTAACTGTCATGTTGTTGTGGCTCTACACAGTACATATCCCAACTAACTGTCATGTTGTTATGGCTCTACACAGTACATATCCCAACTAACTTTCATGTTGTCATGGCTCTACACAGTACATATCCCAACTAACTGTCATGTTGTTATGGCTCTACACAGTACATATCCCAACTAACTGTCATGTTGTTATGGCTCTACACAGTACATATCCCAACTAACTGTCATGTTGTTATGGCTCTACACAGTACATATCCCAACTAACTGCCATGTTGTTATGGCTCTACACAGTACATATCCCAACTAACTGTCATGTTGTTATGGCTCTACACAGTACATATCCCAACTAACTGTCATGATGTTATGGTTCTAAACAGTACATATCCCAACTAACTGTCATGTTGTTATGGGTCTACACAGTTCATATCCCAACTAACTGTCATGTTGTTATGGCTCTACACAGTACATATCCCAACTAACTGTCATGTTGTCATGGCTCTACACAGTACATATCCCAACTAACTGTCATGTTGTTGTGGCTCTACACAGTACATATCCCAACTAACTGTCATGTTGTTATGGCTCTACACAGTACATATCCCAACTAACTGTCATGATGTTATGGCTCTACACAGTACATATCCCAACTAACTGTCATGTTGTTATGGCTCTACACAGTACATATCCCAACTAACTGTCATGTTGTTATGGCTCTACACAGTACATATCCCAACTAACTGTCATGATGTTATGGCTCTACACAGTACATATCCCAACTAACTGTCATGTTGTTATGGCTCTACACAGTACATATCCCAACTAACTGTTATGTTGTTATGGCTCTACACAGTACATATCCCAACTAACTGTCATGTTGTTATGGCTCTACACAGTACATATCCCATCTAACTGTCATGTTGTTATGTTTACAGTACATATCCCAACTAACTTTCATGTTGTCATGGCTCTACACAGTACATATCCCAACTAACTGTCATGTTGTTATGGTTCTACACAGTACATATCCCAACTAACTGTCATGTTGTCATGGCTCTACACAGTACATATCCCAACTAACTGTCATGTTGTTATGGTTCTACACAGTACATATCCCAACTAACTGTCATGTTGTTATGGCTCTACACAGTTCATATCCCAACTAACTGTCATGTTGTTATGGCTCTACACAGTACATATCCCAACTAACTGTCATGTTGTTATGGCTCTACACAGTACATATCCCAACTAACTGTCATGTTGTTATGGCTCTACACAGTACATATCCCATCTAACTGTCATGTTGTTGTTATGGTTCTACACAGTACATATCCCAACTAACTGTCATGTTGTTATGGCTCTACACAGTACATATCCCAACTAACTGTCATGTTGTTGTTATGGTTCTACACAGTACATATCCCAACTAACTGTCATGTTGTTATGGTTCTACACAGTTCATATCCCAACTACCTGTCATGTTGTTATGGTTCTACACAGTACATATCCCAACTAACTGTCATGTTGTTATGGCTCTACACAGTACATATCCCAAATAACTGTCATGATGTTATGGCTCTACACAGTACATATCCCAACTAACTGGCATGTTGTTGTTATCGTTCTACACAGTACATATCCCAACTAACTGTCATGTTGTTATGGCTCTACACAGTTCATATCCCAACTAACTGTCATGTTGTTGTGGCTCTACACAGTTCATATCCCAACTAACTGTCATGTTGTTATGGCTCTACACAGTACATATCCCAACTAACTGTCATGTTGTTATGGCTCTACACAGTACATATCCCAACTAACTGTCATGTTGTGGCTCTACACAGTACATATCCCATCTAACTGTCATGTTGTGGCTCTACACAGTTCATATCCCAACTAACTGTCATGTTGTGGCTCTACACAGTACATATCCCATCTAACTGTCATGTTGTTGTTATGGTTCTACACAGTACATATCCCAACTAACTGTCATGTTGTTGTCATGGCTCTACACAGTACATATCCCAACTAACTGTCATGTTGTTATGGCTCTACACAGTACATATCCCAACTAACTGTCATGTTGTGGCTCTACACAGTACATATCCCATCTAACTGTCATGTTGTTGTTATGGTTCTACACAGTACATATCCCAACTAACTGTCATGTTGTCATGGCTCTACACAGTACATATCCCAACTAACTGTCATGTTGTTGTGGCTCTTCACAGAATATATCCCAACTAACTGTCATGATGTTATGGCTCTACACAGTACATATCTGTTTTAGTTTCATTGATCAAAGGTATTTCTTCATTCACAGATGTGTGAGGCTGGAGATTGACTACATAACGGTTGTCCAACCAGCGTCAGATTATTATTCAAGTTATAAACTAATATATATAGTTAAAGTTATATAGTATATAGTTATATATAGTTATAGTTACTAGTATATATAGTATACTATATATATATATAGTATAACTATTAACTATAAACTCGTCAACCTGTCTTCTATAATGAGACAGTCAACAGTCAACACATTTTTCATTCTATCTATAATTTAATTTTTTTTAAATCTTTATTTAACTATGCAAGTCAGTTAAGAAGAAATGCGTATTTACAATGACGGCCTTCCACATTTCAAAAGTCCTCCTGAGGGGACGGGGGGCCTGGAATAAAAAAAATACAGTATAAATATAGGACAGAACACACATCACAACAAGAGAGACAACACAGCACTACATAAAGAGAGACCTAAGACAACAACATAGCATGGCAGCACCACATGACAACACACCATGACAACAACATGGCAGCACCACATGACAACACAACATGGTAGCAACACAACATAACAACAACATGGTAGCAACACAACATGACAACAACATGGTAGCAACACAACATGACAACAACATGGTAGCAACACAACATGACAACAACATGGTAGCAACACAACATGACAACAACATGGTAGCAACACAACATGACAACAACATGGTAGCAACACACCATGACAACAACATGGTAGCAACACAACATGACAACAACATGGTAGCAACACAACATGACAACAACATGGTAGCAACACAACATGACAACAACATGGTAGCAACACAACATGACAACAACATGGTAGCAACACAACATGGTAGCATCACAACATAACAACAACATGGTAGCAACACAACATGACAACAACATGGTAGCAACACAACATGACAACAACATGGTAGCAACACAACATGACAACAACATGGTAGCAACACAACATGACAACAACATGGTAGCAACACAACATTACAACAACATGGTAGTAACACAACATGGTAGCAACACAACATGACAACAACATGGTAGCAACACACCATGACAACAACATGGTAGCAACACAACATGACAACAACATGGTAGCAACACACCATGACAACAACATGGTAGCAACACAACATGACAACAACATGGTAGCAACACAACATGACAACAACATGGTAGCAACACAACATGACAACAACATGGTAGCAACACAACATGACAACAACATGGTAGCAACACAACATGACAACAACATGGTAGCAACACACCATGACAACAACATGGTAGCAACACAACATGACAACAACATGGTAGCAACACACCATGACAACAACATGGTAGCAACACAACATGACAACAACATGGTAGCAACACAACATGACAACAACATGGTAGCAACACAACATGACAACAACATGGTAGCAACACAACATGACAACAACATGGTAGCAACACAACATGACAACAACATGGTAGCAACACAACATGACAACAACATGGTAGCAACACAACATGACAACAACATGGTAGCAACACAACATGACAACAACATGGTAGCAACACAACATGACAACAACATGGTAGCAACACACCATGACAACAACATGGTAGCAACACAACATGACAACAACATGGTAGCAACACACCATGACAACAACATGGTAGCAGCACAACATGACAACAACATGGTAGCAACACAACATGACAACAACATGGTAGCAACACAACATGGTAGCATCACAACATAACAACAACATGGTAGCAACACAACATGGTAGCAACACAACATGACAACAACATGGTAGCAACACAACATGGTAGCAACACAACATGGTAGCAACACAACATGACAACAACATGGTAGCAACACAACATGGTAGCAACACAACATGGTAGCAACACAACATGACAACAACATGGTAGCAACACAACATGGTAGCAACACAACATGACAACAACATGGTAGCAACACAACATGGTAGCAACACAACATGACAACAACATGGTAGCAACACAACATGGTAGCAACACAACATGACAACAACATGGTAGCAACACAACATGACAACAACATGGTAGCAACACAACATGACAACAACATGGTAGCAACACAACATGACAACAACATGGTAGCAACACAACATGACAACAACATGGTAGCACCACAACATGACAACAACATGGTAGCAACACAACATGACAACAACATGGTAGCAACACAACATGACAACAACATGGTAGCAACACAACATGACAACAACATGGTAGCAGCACAACATGACAACAACATGGTAGCAACACAACATGACAACAACATGGTAGCACCACAACATGACAACAACATGGTAGCAACACAACATGACAACAACATGGTAGCACCACAACATGACAACAACATGGTAGCAACACAACATGACAACAACATGGTAGCAACACAACATGACAACAACATGGTAGCAACACAACATGACAACAACATGGTAGCAACACAACATGACAACAACATGGTAGCAACACAACATGACAACAACATGGTAGCAACACAACATGACAACAACATGGTAGCAACACAACATGACAACAACATGGTAGCAACACAACATGACAACAACATGGTAGCAACACACCATGACAACAACATGGTAGCAACACAACATGACAACAACATGGTAGCAACACACCATGACAACAACATGGTAGCAACACAACATGACAACAACATGGTAGCAACACAACATGACAACAACATGGTAGCAACACAACATGACAACAACATGGTAGCAACACAACATGACAACAACATGGTAGCAACACGCCATGACAACAACATGGTAGCAACACAACATGAAAACAACATGGTAGCAACACAACATGACAACAACATGGTAGCAACACACCATGACAACAACATGGTAGCAACACAACATGACAACAACATGGTAGCAACACACCATGACAACAACATGGTAGCAGCACAACATGACAACAACATGGTAGCAACACAACATGACAACAACATGGTAGCAACACAACATGACAACAACATGGTAGCAGCACAACATGACAACAACATGGTAGCAACACAACATGACAACAACATGGTAGCAACACACCATGACAACAACATGGTAGCAACACAACATGACAACAACATGGTAGCAACACACCATGACAACAACATGGTAGCAGCACAACATGACAACAACATGGTAGCAACACAACATGACAACAACATGGTAGCAACACAACATGGTAGCATCACAACATGACAACAACATGGTAGCAACACAACATGACAACAACATGGTAGCAACACAACATGACAACAACAAGGTAGCAACACAACATGGTAGCATCACAACATAACAACAACATGGTAGCAACACAACATGACAACAACATGGTAGCAACACAACATGACAACAACATGGTAGCAACACACCATGACAACAACATGGTAGCAGCACAACATGACAACAACATGGTAGCAACACAACATGACAACAACATGGTAGCAACACAACATGGTAGCATCACAACATGACAACAACATGGTAGCAACACAACATGACAACAACATGGTAGCAACACAACATGACAACAACAAGGTAGCAACACAACATGGTAGCATCACAACATAACAACAACATGGTAGCAACACAACATGACAACAACATGGTAGCAACACAACATAACAACAACATGGTAGCAACACAACATGACAACAACATGGTAGCAACACAACATGACAACAACATGGTAGCAACACAACATGACAACAACATGGTAGCAACACAACATGACAACAACATGGTAGCAACACAACATAACAACAACATGGTAGCAACACAACATGACAACAACATGGTAGCAACACAACATGACAACAACATGGTAGCAACACAACATGACAACAACATGGTAGCAACACAACATAACAACAACATGGTAGCAACACAACATGACAACAACATGGTAGCAACACATGACAACAACATGGTAGCAACACAACATGACAACAACATGGTAGCAACACAACATGACAACAACATGGTAGCAACACACCATGACAACAACATGGTAGCAACACAACATGACAACAACATGGTAGCAACACAACATAACAACAACATGGTAGCAACACAACATGACAACAACATGGTAGCAACACAACATAACAACAACATGGTAGCAACACAAAACATGGTACAAACATTATTGGACACAGTCAACAGCAGAAAGGACAAGAAGGTAGAGACAACAATACATCACATGAGCAGCCACAACTGTCAGTAAGAGTGTCCATGATTGAGTCTTTGAATGAAGAGATGGAGAAAAAACTGTCCAGTTTGAGTGTTTGTTGCAGCTCATTCCAGTCGCTAGCTGCAGAGAACTGAAAAGAGGAGCGACCCAGGGATGTGTGTGCTTTAGGGACCTTTAACAGAATGTGACTGGCAGAACGGGTGTTGTATGTGGAGAATGAGGGTTACAGTAGATATCTCAGAAAGGGGGGAGTGAGGCCTAAGAGGGTTTTATAAATAAGTATCAACCAGTGGGCCTTGCGACGGGTATACAGAGATGACCAGTTTACAGAGGAGTATAGAGCGCAGTGATGTGTCCTATAAGGAGCATTGGTGTCGAATCGGGATGGTCGAATGGTAAAGAACATCTCGCCGCTCGAGAGCACCCTTACCCGCCGATCTATAAATTACATCTCCGTGATCTAGCATGGTCATCTGAATCAGGGTTAGTTTGGCAGCTGTGGTGAAAGAGGAGCGATTACGATAGAGGAAACCAAGTCTAGATTTAACTTTAGCCTGCAGCTTTGATATGTGCTGAGAGAAGGACAGTGTACCGTCTAGCCATACTCCCGAGTACTTGTATGAGGTGACTACCTCCAGCTCTAAACCCTCAGACGTAGTAATAACACCTGTGGGGGGAGGGGCATTCTTCTTACCAAACCACATGACCTTTGTTTTAGAGGTGTTCAGAACAAGGTTAAGGGCAGAGAAAGCTTGTTGGACACTTAGAAAGCTTTCTTGTAGAGTGTTTAAAACTTCTTATGGCTGCAAGCCCGATGTCGGTACACTTATGACAACAGCCAGTCCAAGTGCAGGGCGCGAAATTCAAGATATTTTTTAGAAATTTTTTACTTTCACACATGAACAAGTCCAATACAGCAAATGAAAGATAAACATCTTGTGAATCCAGCCAACATGTCCGATTTTTAAAATGTTTTACAGCGAAAACACCACGTATATTTATGTTAGATCACCACCAAATACAAAAAAGCACAGACATTTTTCACAGCACAGGTAGCTTGCACAAAACCAACCAAACTAACCAAGAACCAACCAAACTAACCAAGAAACAACTTCATCAGATGACAGTCTTATAACATGTTATACAATAAATCTATGTTTTGTTCGAAAAATGTGCATATTTCAGGTATAAATCATAGTTTTACATTGCAGCTACCGTCACAAATAGCACCGAAGCAGCCAGAGTAATTACAGACACCAACGTGAAATACCTAAATACTCATCTTAAAACATTTTTGAAAAATACATGGTGTACAGCAAATGAAAGACAAACATCTTGTGAATCCAGCCAATATTTCCGATTTTTTAAGTGTTTTACAGCGAAAACACAATATAGCATTATATTAGCTTACTACAATAACCAACCACACAACAGCATTGATTCAAGGCAACGGTAGCGATAGCGACAAAACCAGCAAAAGATATTAATTATTTCACTAACCTTCATAAACTTCATCAGCTGACAGTCCTATAACATCATATTACACAATAAATATATGGTTTGTTCGAAAATGTGCATATTTAGCGGCACAAATCGTGGTTTTACAATGTGAATAGTAGCCAAACTGCAAACAAAATGTCGGGTGAAATCTTGGAGAGGCACCTAATCTAATCAAATAACTCATACATAAACTTTACTAAAAAATACATGTTGGACAGCAATTGAAAGATAAACTAGTTCTTAATGCAATCGCCGTGTTAGAATTCTAAAAATAACTTTAGTACGACATACAGTTTACGTTATAGCGAGACAGCGCATGCAAAGATGGCGGATACTAGTACTAAACATTTTCCACAGAAATACGAAATAACATCATAAATTGTTCTTACTTTTTGCTGAGCTTCCATCAGAATCTTGTACAAGGGGTCCTTTGTCCAGAACAATCGTTGTTTGGTTGTAGAATGTCCTCTTCTCCAGTGGAATTAGCAAGGAAAGCTAGCCAAGTGGCGCGAAACGGTCCAAAATCACAAAACGCAGAGAACGGAAATCTCCAAAAAATCTGATAAAACTATATTGAAAAAACATACTTTACGATGATATTGTCACATTTATCAAATAAAATCAAAGCCGGAGATAGTAGCCGTCTATAACGACAGCTTTTCAGAAGTCAATCCAGAGTCCCTTCTCGCGCCTTCCTGAACACAGGAAATTGGGGTCATGTCATTCCAAGGGCTCTCTTTTGACCTCAGATCAAGCTATACACTCCATTTCTTCTCTCACTGCCTATTGACATCTAGTGGAAGGCGTATGAAGTGCATGTATACTAATACATTTCAAGCAAATTTATAGGGAGGCCCTGGAACAGAGCATCGATTTCAGATTTTCCACTTCCTGTCAGGAAGTTTGCTGCAAAATGAGTTCTGTTTTACTCACAGATATAATTCAAACGGTTTTAGAAACTTGAGAGTGTTTTCTATCCAATAGTAATAATAATATGCATATTGTACGAGCAAGAATTGAGTACGAGGCCGTTTGAAATGGGCACCTTTCATCCAAGCTACTCAATACTGCCCCTGCAGCCATAAAAAGTTAACCCCAAAATCTGGGGAGGGGCCAGCTGAGTTTAAGACTGCCTAATCTGCATATAAATTGATGAGAGAGCTTCCTACTGCCTGAGCTATGTTGTTGATGTAAATTTAGAAGAGCGTGGGGCCTAGGATTGAGCCTTGGGGTACTCCCTTGGTGACAGGCAGTGGCTGAGACAGGAGATTTTCTACACTGCACTCTTTGAGAGAGGCAGTTAGCAAACCAGGCCAAAGACCTCTCAGAGACACCAATGAGACTGTCTACAGTCAACACATTGTTCATCCTAAATATAAGGAGACAGTCAACTCATTGTTCATCCTAATATAATGAGACTGTCAACACATTGTTCATCCTAATATAATGAGACTGTCAACACATTGTTCATCCTAAATATAATGAGACAGTCAACACATTGTCCTGGTATCGCTGAGAGTTGGGTTTGATGCCTCTTCTATGTGGTTAATTACTAAGCATCCTGCCACACACACACACACACACACACACACACACACACACACACACACACACACACACACACACACACACACACACACACACACACACACACACTTTTAATTGCTAAGCATCTTACTGACAGACAGGTCCTTTCAGCCCTGACACATCCCACAGCCCAGATCCCAGTAAATAGTGATTTCAAAAAGAAACACGTATCTGTACACTCCGTCACTCTAATTCCATACATTTAATAAAACTAGTGACATTTCCACAGTGAACTGCTTTCATCAGGGTTTTAAATAGTGCAGTCAGATCTGATTCAGGGCCTGTGACAAATGGGGGAAAGGGAAAATGAATGTCTTTGAAACTGGGGGACTGTCCTGAGTGGCAGTATGGCACCATGGTCCCTTTATAGTGCATTTATTTTAACCAATAGGGTGCCATTTGGGACGCAACCAGAGTTGAGTACAGAGAGACCACCCCAGCTACGGTCCCTCCTAAGCAGACCACCCCAGCTACGGTCCCTCCTAAGCAGACCACCCCAGCTACGGTCCCTCCCAAGCAGACCACCCCAGCTACGGTCCCTCCTAAGCAGACCACCCCAGCTACGGTCCCTCCCAAGCAGACCACCCCAGCTACGGTCCCTCCTAAGCAGACCACCCCAGCTACGGTCCCTCCCCAGCAGACCACCCCAGCTACGGTCCCTCCTAAGCAGACCACCCCAGCTACGGTCCCTCCTAAGCAGACCACCCCAGCTACGGTCCCTCCTAAGCAGACTACACCAGCTACGGTCCCTCCCAAGCAGACCACCCCAGCTACGGTCCCTCCTAAGCAGACCACACCAGCTACGGTCCCTCCCCAGCAGACCACCCCAGCTACGGTCCCTCCTGAGCAGACCACCCCAGCTACGGTCCCTCCCCAGCAGACCACCCCAGCTACCGTCCCTCCCCAGCAGACCACACCAGCTAACGTCCCTCCTAAGCAGACCACCCAAAATACGGTCCCTCCCCAGCAGACAACCCCAGCTACCGTCCCTCCCCAGCAGACCACCCCAGCTAACGTCCCTCCTAAGCAGACCACCCCAGCTGCGGTCCCTCCCTAGCAGACCACCCCAGCTGCTGTCCCTCCCAAGCAGACCACCCCAGCTACGGTCCCTCCCCAGCAGACCACCCCAGCTACCGTCCCTCCTAAGCAGACCACCCCAGGTTTTGTCCCTCCTAAGCAGACCACCCCAGCTGCGGTCCCTCCCCAGCAGACCACCCCAGCTACGGTCCCTCCTAAGCAGACCACCAAAGCTACGGTCCCTCCCCGACAGACCACCCCAGCTACGGTCCCTCCTAACCAGACCACACCAGCTACGGTCCCTAACCAGCATACCACCCCAGGTACGGTCCCTCCTAAGCAGACCACACCAGCTACGGTCCCTACCCAGCAGACCACTCCAGGTACGGTCCCTCCTAAGCAGACCACACCAGCTAAGGTCCCTCCCCAGCAGACCACCCCAGCTACGGTCCCTATCCAGCAGACCACCCCAGCTACGGTCCCTCCTAAGCAGACCACACCAGCTACGATCCCTCACCTGCAGACCACCCCAGGTACGGTCCCTATCCAGCAGACCACCCCATGTACGGTCCCTCCTAAGCATACCACCCCAGGTACGGTTCCTCCCCAGGAGCCCACCCCAGCTACGGTCCCTCCTAAGCAGACCACACCAGCTACAGACCCTCCCCAGCAGACCACCCCAGCTACGGTTCCTCCCCAGCAGACCACCCCAGCTACGGTCCCTCCCCAACAGACCACCCCAGCTACGGTCCCTCCTAAGCAGACCACCCCAGCTACCGTCCCTCCCCAGCAGACCACACCAGCTACGGTCCCTCCTAAGCAGACCACCCCAGGTATTGTCCCTCCTAAGCAGACCACCCCAGCTGCGGTTCCTCCCCAGCAGACCACCCCAGCTACGGTCCATCCCCAACAGACCACCCCAGCTACGGTCCCTCCTAAGCAGACCACCCCAGCTACGGTCCCTCCCCAGCAGACCACCCCAGCTACGGTCCCTCCTAAGCAGACCACCCCAGCTACGGTCCCTCCCCAGCAGACCACCCCAGCTACGGTCCCTCCTAAGCAGACCACCCTAGCTACGGTCCCTCCGAAGCAGACCACCCCAGCTACGGTCCCTCCTAAGCAGACAAACCCCAGCTACGGTCCCTCCCCAGCAGACCACCCCAGCTACGGTCCCTCCTAAGCAGACCACCCCAGCTACGGTCCCTCCGAAGCAGACCACCCCAGCTACCGTCCCTCCCCATCAGACCACCCCAGGTACCGTCCCTCCCCAGCAGACCACACCAGCTACGGTCCCTCCCCAGCAGACCTGACCACCTGACCACAGCATACTGGCACCATAGTAGCCTTGACCACAGCATAATGACACCATAAGAGCCTTGACCACAGCATAATGACACCATAGTAACCTTGACCACAGGATAATGACACCATAGTAACCTTGACCACAGCATACTGGCTACTGGCACCATAGTAACCTTGACCACAGCATACTGGCACCATAGTAACCTTGACCACAGGATAATGACACCATAGTAACCTTGACCACAGCATACTGGCACCATAGTAACCTTGACCACAGCATACTGGCACCATAGTAACCTTGACCACAGCATAATGACACCATAGTAGTCTTGACCACAGCATACTGGCACCATAGTAACCTTGACCACAGCATACTGGCACCATAGTAACCTTGACCACAGCATACTGGCACTACAGTAACCTTGACAACAGCATACCGGTACCATAGTAACCTTGACCACAGCATACCGGCACCATTTGTAACCTTGACCACAGTATACCGGCACCATAGTAACCTTGACCACAGCATACCGGCACCATAGTAACCTTGACCACAGCATACCGGCACCATAGTAACCTTGACCACAGCATACTGGCACCATAGTAACCTTGACCACAGCATACCAGCACCATAGTAACCTTGACCACAGCATACTGGCACCATAGTAACCTTGACCGCAGCATACCGGCACCATAGTAACCTTGACCACAGCATACCAGCACCATAGTAACCTTGACCACAGCATACCGGCACCATAGTAACCTTGACCACAGCATACTGGCACCATTTTTGTCTTGACCACAGCATACTGGCACCATAGTAACCTTGACCACAGCATACCGGCACCATAGTAACCTTGACCACAGCATACCGGCACCATAGTAACCTTGACCACAGCATACCGGCACCATAGTAACCTTGACCACAGCATACCGGCACCATAGTAGCCTTGACCACAGCATACCGGCACCATAGTAACCTTGACCACAGCATACCGGCACCATAGTAACCTTGACCACAGCATACCGGCACCATAGTAGCCTTGACCACAGCATACTGGCACCATAGTAACCTTGACCACAGCATACTGGCACCATAGTAACCTTGACCACAGCATACTGGCACCATTTTTGTCTTGACCACAGCATACCAGCACTATAGTAACCTTGACCACAGCATACCGGCACCATAGTAACCTTGACCACAGCATACCGGCACCATAGTAACCTTGACCACAGCATACCGGCACCATAGTAACCTTGACCACAGCATACTGGCACCATTTTTGTCTTGACCACAGCATACCGGCACCATAGTAACCTTGACCACAGCATACCGGCACCATAGTAACCTTGACCACAGCATACTGGGGTCAAAGCAGCCTTGACCACAGCATTTGTTCACCGATATCCCCTTATACTTTCAAACAGTTAAATTATTTATTTCTCAAGCCCTGACGTACTTTGAACACTGGGATTTGATCAGTCACATTCCTGAATAAACACAAACAGGGTCAGGATCTGCCACATAGTTTTACAAGGGACTGGTATTTATATCAGGAGGTATTGATATCAGGAGGTATTGATATCAGGAGGTATTGATATCAGGAGGTATTGATATCAGGAGGTATTGATATCAGGAGGATTAAGATATCAGGAGGTATTGATATCAGGGGGTATTGATATCAGGAGGATTAAGATATCAGGAGGTATTAATGTCAGGAGGATTAAGATATCAGGAGGATTTGATATCAGGAGGTATTTATATCAGGAGGTATTGATATCAGGAGGATTAAGATATCAGGAGGTATTAATGTCAGGAGGATTAAGATATCAGGAGGATTTGATATCAGGAGGTATTGATATCAGGAGGTATTGATATCAGGAGGTATTTATATCAGGAGGTATTGATATCAGGAGATATTGATATCAGGAGGTATTGATATCAGGAGGATTAAGATATCAGGAGGTATTAATGTCAGGAGGTATTGATATCAGGAGGATTAAGATATCAGGAGGTATTAATGTCAGGAGGATTTGATATCAGGAGGTATTGATATCAGGAGATATTGATATCAGGAGATATTGATATCAGGAGGTATTGATATCAGGAGGTATTGATATTTGGAGGTATTGATATCAGGAGGTATTGATATCAGGAGGTATTGATATCAGGAGGTATTGATATCAGGAGGTATTGATATCAGGAGGTATTGATATCAGGAGGATTTGATATCAGGAGGTATTGATATCAGGAGGTATTGATATCAGGAGATATTGATATCAGGAGGATTTTGATGTCAGGAGGTCGCCGCCATAGTGTT